>NW_007726675.1:335042-364171 GCF_000696425.1 Galeopterus variegatus | reverse complement strand
TTCTCACTTATTGGTGGGAGCTAAAAATAAATAAATAAATTCACTCACACACACACAAAATAACTGGGGGGGGGAAGAAGATATAACAACTACAATCCTTTGAAGTTGTTACAACAAGCAAATGGAAAGGACATTGTTGGTTGGGAGGGGGGAGAGGGAGGAGGGAGGGAGGTTTCGGTGATGGGCCATAATAATCAACCACATTGTATATCGACAAAATAAAAATTTAAAGGGGAAAAAAAAATCAGGTAGCAGGTTAGATGTAGCCCACAGACCATGTTTCACTGACCCTTGCTCTAGAATATAAGAGGGTTTTAGGGTCACAGTGAGCTATTAGTGCAAGGTGCAAAACCTACTAGAGCACAATCTTTTAAATTTTACAGACAAAGATTATTTTTACATATTTTGGACTTGGTCATGTTCAATGTCTTGGTACAGAAGTTGGGTATTATAGGAGATGGGTCTTTTACTATGTCTATATAAGAATTACAAAATTCCTTTTACATCATAATTTGTCATTTTTTCCATTATTTTCTTTGTCTCTTCTACCAGCACTCAGTAGCGGGGAGAGAGGGAAACTGAAATTCTTTTTTTTTTTTTAATACCAACTAACCTTCCTTAAGTGATACTATGTGCATGATACAGTGCAGAGTGTGTGGGGGGATACAGAAATAAATAAAAGTGTAAAATTATAGTAAATATTAAAAGCAACAAAAATTTAAAAAAATAAAAAAGAAAAGAAAAAAATTATACTACAAAGCTATAGTAACCAAAACAGCATGGTACTGGCATAAAAACAGACACATGGACCAATGGAACAGAACAGAGAACCCAGAAATCAAGCCATACATTTTTGTCATCTAATCTTTGGCAAAGGTACCAAGAACACACACTGGGGAAGAGACTGCCTCTTCAGTAAATGTTGCTGGGAAAATTGGACATCCATACATAGAAGAATGAAACTAGACCCATACCTCTCTCCATATACCAAAATCAACTCAACGTGGATTAAAGAATTAAATATATGTCCTGAAACAATAAAACTCCTAAAAGAAAATATAGGGGAAACACTTCAGGAAGTAGGACTGGGCAAAGACTTTATTAATATGACCCCTGAGGCACAGGCAACAAAAGGAAAAATAAACAAATGGTGTTATATCAAACTAAAAAGCTTCTGCACAGCAAAAGAAACAATTCACAGAGCAAAAAAACAACCTACAAAGTGGATAAAAAGTTTGCAAACTATGCATCCAGCAAAGAATGCAGAATATACGAGGAACTCAAACAACTTAACAGTAAAAAAACAAATGACCTGATTTAAAAATGGGGAAAGGAGCTGAACAGGTATTTCTCAAAGGAAGATATACAAATGGCCAACAGACACATGAAAAAATGCTCAACATGACTCAGCATCAGGGAAATGCAAATCAAAACCACACTGAGATACCATCTCACCCCAGTTAGATGGGCTATTACCAAAAAGACACAGAATAGCAAATATAGTGAGGATGCAGAGAAAGGGTGACCCTCCTACACTGTTGGTGAGGCTGTAAATTGGTGCAGCCATTATGGAAAACAGTATGGAGGTTCCTCGAACAACCACAGATAGAACTGCCATATGATCCAGCAATCCCACTGCTGGGTGTTCACCCAAAGGAATGGAAAGCATCATGTTGAAGGGACACCTGCACTCCTATTTTTATTGCAGCTCTATGTACAACAGCCAAGATATGGAAACAACCTGTATGTCCATCATCCAATGACTGGATAAGGAAAATGTGGTACATCTACACAATGGAATACTACTCTGCCATAAAAAAGAATGAAATACTGCCCATTTTCAGCAACATGCATGAAGAGAAAATCATGTTAAGTGAAATAAACGAGGCACAGAAAGAGAAATATTGCACGTCCTTACTCATAAGTGTGAACTAAAAAATAAATTTTTAAAAAAAGACGGAAAGATACAACAATCACAATAATATCTGGAACTTTCAAGAGGACAGAACAGAACTGAGGTTATGAAAGGTGGGAAAGGGGGAGGGGTAAGGGAGGAATCAGTAAAGGGCCATGAAAAATGATTACATTGTATAACATTGAATATACTAATTATCCCGATTTGAGCATCACATTCTACACACAGGTAATGATATTCCATTTTGTATCCCACAGATATGTATATCGACTATGTTACAATAAAAAATTTTTTTTACAATAAAATGCTAGGAAACGTTCTCATAAAAATAAAAGAAATAGGGGCTGACCAGTTACCTCCATTGGTTACAGTGCACTGTTATAACACCAAGGTCACAGGTTCAGATCCTTGCACCAGCCAGCTGCCAAAAAAATAAAAGAAATAAAACTGACCACAAAGATGAGTTGGAAAACCCATTGGCCTGCAAACTATATGGCCCAGCAACAACACCTCAGGTGCAGACCCCACTGAGAAGCATCTCCCAGTCACCAACAGACATGAAGGAGGATGCTCATAGCCGCTTCATTCATAACACAAGTTGGAGGCTGCCACGGTGTCCACTAACCTGTGAACAGATAAGCAAAATGTGCCGTGCATTAGGAAGCAGCCACAACTACACACAGGAACAGGAGGAGCTTCACAAGTACAGGAGCAAAGAAGGCTACATCTTCAATACAATTCCGGTTAGAATGTTCACAAGCTCGCACAACAGACCTGTGGTATTTAGAAGTCAAGAGGGGGTCACCCTGGGGGTGCGACTGGAGGAGCACAAGGGGGCCTGACGCCTTAGCTGCCCCACTGGGTTCCTTCCAAGAAAATGCCCTGAGCTGGGCACCCTAATGACTATGAACTTTCACATTATATTCTTGTAAAAAATTCACTCAAAGCAGACATGCAGTTTCTGGGTCCCTTGCCCCCTTCTTCCCAGGACTCCTGTGAGGGACACAGGACAACCATACCCCTGAGCTCCAGGCCCTGACACCCTAGGTCCCAGAACCTCAACCAGATGCAGTCAAAACAAAACCTGGGCTCGCTTCCAGCCATTCCCACAGCGCTGCATGTCCCCATCTAAAAATAGCACCAATAGTCAAGCCGTTCTCATCTACCCTTAACCCCACTCCACATCCAATCCATAGACAGTGCTCCCTTGACCTGAAAACACACCCTGGACACATCTCCTGTCCATTTCTACCACAATCTCTCCAATCTAAGCAATACCCACCTCTGATCCTGACCTCTCCAACAGCCTCCTCCCTACCCCCAACCCAGCCTCTGTTCTTGCCTTCTGGGGTGGAGATCGCTGGCTTTCTGTCCCAGCATCCATGTCCCTTCATTCTCACTAACAGTACCCTGAGCTTGCTTGGGTTGGCACTGTGCCCAGCTCACTGTACCACCCAACTTCTATGGTGGCAGTTCTAACCAAAGAACTGTAAGTGGTGGTTATCAAACAGGAATTCAAGGAAAGCTCTTTAAAGAAGGCTGACTCAGCTAGAAATTGCGTGTGCCCTCAGTCCTTCCTCCTGTCACTGCCTGGAACTCAAATTTGATGGCTGGAGCTCTGGTAGCCAACTTATGAACGTGAAGATAAAGGTCTCATCCTAAGAACAGCCAAGTTGAAACCCATAAAAGCTTGGGACCCTGACAACATAATGGAGACTTTGTACCTGCTTTCTACTTTCTATCCTCTATTCCAGACTTGTTAAAAAAACAACAACAACAAAAAAAACCAAACTGTTAATCTCTCTAAATAACTGTTTTTCAGATTTTGTTAGCAAAAGATACAATTCCAAACTGATACAACAATCTCCCGACAGTCCATTCACCACACAGTAGCAGCAGCTAGATTAACGTTTCTTAACATAAATCAGATCATGCCATTTCCCCACGTGAAATGTTTCAACACCTTCCCATTTCTCAGAATAAGACCCCCATTTTAAGTCATGGCCAGCGAGGCCTGGGCAATCTCACCGCACGTTCTGTCCAACCTCTCCCCTCTCACGCTCCATCTTCCTGTCCTGGCCATACCTAAATGCAGAGCTTGGCCTCTCTGTGAAGCTGTGTGACAGCTGCCTCTCCTGCCTGTCAACGCCATTCAGAACCTTTCCAAATGTGCCTGTTCCAGACGCCACCCGTGTAGATCCCGTTGCCCAGTCTCATTAATCTACATGAAAGGGTTTTCCTCTGTATGACTGACAATTGATTTGCAGTGGCTCCCAAACAGGAGATAGCTTCATATGCTCCAAATGAAGAAAAGTAAATTACAGATTCAGATTTTCTAAATTTCAGGCGTACTTGTAGTTCTTTGCCATACTGGTGTCATTTATTGTTTGTAAAACAGAAGTAGACCCGCATGGACTACAAAGTTGTTATAAGAATTCTCTGAGATGTAATTATGTATCAGACAATTATACCAGATAATGATATATAATTAATTCACGTCTGATCGTGATGGTGTTCACTGCTGACAAATGCAAAACGGAAGTTGTGCAAAGTCGGAACCAACCAGGCCTGGCCCCACGGAACCCACAGCTGGAGGAGGGGGCTGCGTGGAGACATTCCATAAGTGGTCCTGCTGTCCTCACTGTTCCCAGTTCTTCCTGGGTGTGATAAGAGACACGGGGGAAAGGACGATGGCAATGATGATGAGCTGTGCTCGGAGTCCCCTAAAAATCCCATTAAAAACCTTCTACCCCACCTTTTGGAGCCATGGTTCACTGGCTTCTTGGCAGGGTGGACTTTTCCCATTCCTTGTGACAGACATCATGCCACCAACGAGAGCTGGAAGCAGCCACGTGGCTGCGCAGCCCCATCCCTCTCAGCAGCAGAGGCTGCACACTCACAGTGAGAGAGATCCCGTCTCATGTGGGACAAAGACACCAGTGGCCGAGCTGAGTGCTGCACAGCCCCAGCCACCTCCACACGCTCCCCCAGTGTGCACCCAGCCCTGGTCCCAGCCAGTGCCAGGCTGTGCCAAGGGGACAAAATGGATGTGCCGCCACCCCTGCCTTCCCTCCCCCAAGCCCCATAGCCAGGCAAAGGTCCATACGCACAAAAGAAATGACGGCGGACCGAGATGTAACCAGCGACGGTAACACAGAGGGACGATTTCTCCCAGGAATTCTCTATCTAGCCAAATGATAACCCGTACGAGTGCAGCACAGAGCATGCTTCAAACCCACGAGTTCTCAAAATTCTTACCTCCCTGACGCCTGCTCAGAAAGCTGCTGCTGAAGGATCTGCTCCATCCAAACAGTGAGCTGTTTCCCAGGCATTTTTCGTAGGAAGCAGCCTCCTGTGTGTATGGAGCAGAAGCACAGAGGAGGGAGCCAGGGCAGTGGAGGCCCCAAAGGGGGACACAAGGGACTCCTGATAGGGCCCATGAGCTGGCTTGCAGAAAGAAGAGCTTTAGAGATCTGGCAAAGATGAGGATGAATTAGTAACAGATAGGTAAAAAATGAGGCAAATACTAACCCAGGGGAAGCAAACATGTTCCAGGAATGAAAATGTAAGGAGACTGTAC
Source organism: Galeopterus variegatus (assembly GCF_000696425.1). Classification (NCBI taxonomy): domain Eukaryota; kingdom Metazoa; phylum Chordata; class Mammalia; order Dermoptera; family Cynocephalidae; genus Galeopterus; species Galeopterus variegatus. Next base: position 358,676 of record NW_007726675.1, on the reverse strand, counting down.
TTATCACAGTCCAACTACGTGGCCCCAGTGACAAACACTGCAAATATGAGGGGTCTTTGAGAAATTCATGGAAAGATTTGTACTATCTTCTAATTCTATTTTCCCAAAAACTTTCTGAAGTGCCCTCGTAACTCCATTGGGAGGACGGAGAAGGGGACGAGCAAGGGGGGAGGGGACAACAGTCAAGACTTCAGTCCTCATCTTCCATCGTAACACAGTATCTCACATGGGGGCATCAGGCAATGTCAGTCGGTTAGCCAATTTGAAGAAAAATATCAAAAATGGCTAAAAGCTGCAATTCACTATCTCAGGGCAGCACAAGGGGGGCAAAGGGTCGAGACTCGCAAGAGCCACTTTCCCTCCTGTGCCGTATAAGAACTACTTCACTTTAGAATGACGTGCATTGCTTACTTTGAGTAAACACATTAAGTAAAGAAACTCCAGCTCCTGGTTCCTTGCAGCCTGGAAGACAGCAACTCAGCAGAATGACCCCTGCAGGCAATGCCGAGGGCCGGAAGGAGCCAGCTGTGGCAAACACTTCTGCAGAAATAGATGCTCTCCGAGCAGCAGGAGCAGCAGCACAGGACTGAGTGTCCAATGCCCGCGCGACCCCTCCTCAGGCCACCTCACAGTCTTTGCACGCACTGCTCCGTCTTCCAGAACATTCCTTCCCCAGGAGCTGCTGGTGGCTGGCCCCTTCCCAAGGCCACCCCCTCACCGCCCACCCCCAACCTCCCCCACTCCTCCTGCTCTATTGTTTTCCTGGCACATGGCTTAAAGACTTGGAAATGTCTCCAGATTTGGTCCCTTCTGGGGCAGGGCAGAACGGGGCAAACAAAAGCATTCCAGTTAGAAGACTAAGGCCAGAGCTCGAGAGGACGAAGCTGAGACCTCAACAGCAGAAAGTCTCACAAAAGAAATCCCCAGAATAAACAGAGATTTAGAATAAATCTTCTGACAGCATTCACGACCAAAGCTCCAGGAATGGCTAAGCTGTCCCTGAATAAATGTGCCTGAGACAACATGTCTAAGCGAGTTTGAGCAGATGCCCCAGTGGAAGCCAATGGCTCCTTCCAGGTGGTTTTAAGTGACTAGTGAGAGTGGTCAGGAATTGCTGGTGTTCACTCAGGTTACTCAACTGGTCACAGTGAAAAGAAGAGACTTTTTTCTTAATCACCTTTACCTTGGACCCATCCAGCCACTGCTATTTAGGAGCCAAGCAAGTGTAAGCAGAGCACACCTGGCTTCCAGACCCATCTTGCCAACACATGGAGTTTCCCAGAGTGGATTTTTATCCAGGTCTGAAGCATATTATCTCACAGCAGACACCAGGTTCGCGATGGTCTATATCAGACTCTGCCTCTCCTCCCAAATGGTCTTTAGAACAATCCATGTGAACAGCCAAAGGTCAAGAAAGGTCTGAGCTGCACACAGCTCCTCCCGGTGAGCGGAAGGGTTACACAGTTTGCCTTATGACATTGGAAGGGTTTGATGGTTTTTTTCCTTTGGCAGCAAGCACACATTGTTTTGTATAATTTAGAAATTGCTTTAAGCAACGCACATCACACCCATACAGATACACTGCCCCATACTTTCTAGAAACAGTGGTTGCATAATCACTGACGGATGTCACATTAAGGATCTCACTATATATACTTAAATTAAAACAACTAGATAACCTGGGTACCCAAGGCATGGAGAAGGGGACTGGACCCCCCTCCCACAACCAGGCACACTGTGCCAGTGCCTTGGGCCCCACCCATGGACCCGAGGCACGGAGCTGGGAACCAGACACTCTCCACAACCAGGTACACTGCCAGCGCCAAGGAGCATGCCAAAAACATCACCTACATGTGGATGGCCCACCACGATAACCATGGCTGCCGTGAAAGCAACTAGACACCACAACCACCACACAGATGGTCCACCAGCCACTGCAGTGCATTGACACAAGGAGAGTCACTAGCAGAGATAAAGAAGAGGATGTCTCTCTCCACAAAGCCCATTTCAGAGTGACAGAAGCAGCATCTGCTCTATGATAATACTGGGGGACCTGATCTCACCTCTCAGCATTGGACAGATCATTTAGGAAACAAATCAACAGAGTAACCATTATTCTTTCAGAGGGAGAGGAGAAATCTAGGGTAATTAGAGGGGGGAGGGGGCGGGGGAGAGACTGGATAAGGGGCATAAAGAATAATTATGATGTGTAACCATAATAATTGTGCTAGTAATATTGATTTGATCAACATATCTCAATGTTGACCCCAAAAATATGTATAAAATTTTTTTTTTTAAAATGGATAAAATGCCCAATTTGCTGGGTTTTTTTTAACATTTCTGAGAAGCAAAGGTATCCCGCTGGGAGCTGAGCCTTATGAACCTGCATTTTGCTGAGACAATGTAAAATTGTTGCCCTTTGCATTCAGAAAGAAGGACTTGACACAGGAGCCCATTAGAAAGACATGGTTATGAAATGTCACTCCCATTGCTCACACGTAATTGGGCTGCTCATGAAGAGTGTGCTAGCCCACTTTAAATGTCAGGAGAATGGAACTCAGAGGGGGCTCTGAGCCCCTCACTCACGTCCTGTCAATACTTGCCAGATGGCAGCTCTCCACCCCGGAGTGGCCTTAAAATCAAGGCAGGAGGCTGCAGCAGAGAAAACAGAGTACCCAGCAACCAGTGTGTATGTGTATGAATACGTGTGTGTGTGTGTGCATGTGTGCATCTGTGTGCACGTGCACACACATGTACATATCTGTGCATGTGTGCGCGTATGCATGTGTGTGCCTGAACATGAGTATACATCTGTACATGTGTGGTGTGTGCATCTGTGTGTGTGTGTCAATGTGCATCTGCATGTATATGTTATACATGCATCTGTATATTTGTGCATCTGTGTCGGTATTTGTGTACATGTGCATGTGTACATATGTGTATGTGTGTGCACATCTGTGTGCGTGCCACTCTGCTTCAGCACATAAACTCCAAAATCTAGTGTTGCATCTTAAATGTGAATGGTGACTGTCAGCCAGGGTGCTATACAGCAGGAATCATGAACCACTGCTGTCTGGAGAGTGTCTACCCACTCATGCCTTGGCTCCTTCCTGGGATCAGCCATGTGGCAGTTGAGGTGGATCATGAAGAGGACACTAGTCACTACCACAGAGGAGATGTCAGTTCTCCTGCTAGCAATAGGATGCTAAACCGATGTTAACACACCTTCCCCCTGAAGGAAGACAACACAGCTATAAGAAAGACTGACGCAGGTCTGCATGGACCACCCGTAAGCAAATCACACATCCTCCACCACACCTGGAAGGCGGATGTAGAGCAACATGCGAGGTATGGCCTGCACTGCGTCATGAGAGGCTGCATCGGTCTACACATAAACACACACACGGACACACACAGACACCAGGCAGAGACACACACCAACACACACACACACAGACACTAGACAGGAAGATACATGGACATGGACACACATTAAACTGTTAACAATTGTTACCTCTGGGGGGGAAGGAGCATGGCCAGGAAACTCAATTTTGATGTTTCTTTTTAAAACAATTTTACTTTTGTAAAAAACTTTAATTCATTAAAAAACCGTGTCTCATCTATGGTATACTCAAGCCAGTGCATCAGCAGTTTAAACCCCACACATTAACGTGTGAAGAGTGTGTGTGATGAATCGTCCACGTGCTGACTCATTTCTCGGTTTAGGTTTAGGTTTCCTGCCATTTCTTTCTCCCTTCTGCATTTACATAAAAAGTGAGAAGTGGCTTTTCTTCCCAGTGTGTCCTCCATGCTTCTTATGACGGCAAAGTAAAAAATAATGGCAAGAGCCAGTCCTCGTGGGCTCTCACAGTGAATTCTCTTCCTACTTAATACTGAGTGGATTAAATTATCCCTGCTTTCAATTTCTAAAGATCCTAAAATACTTTTTCTAAACAAAGAATTTGACAAACAAAATTCAAAGACAAATGACCTAAGCTGGGGGGGACTAGGGGAAAAATACTTGTAACGTAAGTACCAGCACTTGGAATTTCTCACAAATAAAGTGATATAACAAATCAATAAGGAAAATAGAGCCCCCACCCCAACGGACCAGATAATTTATAAAAAATATATGTATACGAGTTTAACCAGCCAGTAAACATAGAAAACACTAAACCTTCCTAGAAGGGAGGCTGTGCTAATTAAAACCCCCGACCTAACTGGCAAGCTACGTGCTCACAGTGGCAGCAGGCGGGGTGAACACAAAAGTGAGCAGTGGCGCCGGAGCCTCCTACAGAGCAGTCGGGCTGTGGTCTCGCAGGCTCCATTGACTACACATGAGTAATACGAAAGCAGCGAAGGAAAGCTGGGGCTCTCCTTTAGGTTTTTACAAATTAAACTGGTTATTTTTCTTTCCTTTAAAACTGAAATACATGGCTTGGAATTGACCAAAATTAAGACTCATCAAGGAAATGCCCCACGTCCAGGGTAGGGTGACATTGAGAGCCTTTTTTTACACCATATCTGACCAACTACCCCTAACGCCCCCCTAAAGAGGAAAAACAGCTTCTCGGTGCCTATGCCAGGGGCCATCAGCCCCACGAGCAGCACAGAGAAGCTGAGAGAGAGAGAACGGGAAGAAAGAAGAGGAGAGGGGAAAAGCGGGGGGACAGGAAGAAGAAAGCCCGTCCACGGGTCAGGTGCCCAGCACCCACCTTCCAGTGCCGACCCCAAGAGGCGGCAGACAAGTCTGAATTTTTGCCCCAAGGAACGGCAGAGACCAAGTACCCAACCGCCTGCCCGATCCAGGTGAGGCTTCTACAAGACATCGACTTTGCTGAACTGGGAATATAGATCATGAAACAAAATGATTTTACCTGTATTTTGTGTCTCTTGAAATGTTCCAGTCTTTTCTAAAAAGAAGTCTTCAGAAATCTTTGCTCTGAAAATAATAGAAAACAAGGATATCTAAGCCTTTAAATTGTCCATTCTCATCAATTCAGCGTCACTTCTGGAAAGGCACTGAAAACAAATTCTTGCCATTTTTTTAAACTTCTGGACTCCCTGGCAGATGACCTTCCGACCCAGGACCAGCATGGCTGGCGTGCACTGCTGTCTGTGCAACCACTTACCCGTAAACTAAGAGGAAGTACAGCCCAGCACACCACCCAGTGCTGGGCAGGTCCTCAGGACTGACTGCAGCCACTGTCTTACAAAACAAGCTATTCCAATATAACCCACCATCACAGTCAGTCCATGCATCAAACAAGTATCATCTAATTGTCTGTTAACTTCAGATACGTATCCTGTAAAACTCACCTTCATGAGGCACCAAAGGAAAAAGCAGACACACGTATAACATACCTGTATATACAAGAACTAAACAGATGTTTATCTTCCCCTTTGTTTTAGGCGGTTTTTAAGCCAAACAGAAAAATGTCCACCATGGAGTGGCAATGTTTCTGCAGCACGTCTCTCACCACTTTACAGTGTGGGATAGAGCCCTCAAAACAGCGACCCCGAAGCCCAGTACTACCACCAACAATCAGACGAGGAGAATCAGAATCAGCAAGCCAGAAGCCACGCATACGACTGAAGCCGGTTCACAGGCTGGCAGAACAGAGGCTGATCCTTCGTGATTTATTTAAATGATCCACGTGTCTGTTCAACCCTGCTATGAATGAGGCTCCAGCACACTCAGGGCTGGGGAGCATTTCTGTTGTTCCCTTTTGCTTTTGGAGCTTATACAATCCCTGCTCGTTTTCTGAAGGCAGCTGAGAAGGAATGGCTCTCTCAGGAAACATAGGTGACGCCCCATCCCTCCCACCCAGGCCCCTCACTCTCCAGCTCCCACTTCTGTACACCCCCTGCCTGGCCCTCCCAGGAACGGAGCCTCGGACACAGCCATCCAGGCACAGGACATCCAGTGACCCTGGCCCCAAGTGTCTGACACGTCCTCTGAGTCCTGAGCAGGCCCCTCAAGTTAGCAAATGTGCCACCAGAACAGTGATCTGAAATGAGCAGCACTCACCAGGACCCACCATGGCAGGGGTTTTCCCTCCGGCAACAGCTACCTCTTACAACCAATTTTATAAGCAAAAGTGTCTTCACGTGAGCAGCTACGGAAGGAAGCTTCCTGGAAAAGGCCACATCCACCCAAGACCTGGAATCAATAGCTCTTGCTGATACACTGCAGGAGACGTGTGGGCACAACCGCTGGGCAGGCAGTGTGGCACGTCCCACACTGCTGTGGGCACCTGTAAAAGCACCACCTTGACTGTTCCCACAGGGTTTTCTGGTCACACGGACAGGTGGGGGGAAGGGAAGGGGACAGCAGCGGCCTGTAGACTGTGCTGAAAACATTTCAAGGGAAAAAAGGTAGGGATTCACACATAAATAGGGGGTTTAGATAAATAAAGTGACTGCCACGAATTTTAAAGCTGAAAACTTCTGTTTTCTAGAAATAAATAAGCCTTTGTCACTCTTATAAATAAAAGCCCAGAACTGCTCATTCTGTGGCTGGAAAGGACATGGATCATATTCATCATAATTTCATGGTGTTGAACAACAAACGACAGCAGTTTTGGGGTACCCACGTGCACGCCTCATTCTAGAGAGCCTCAAACAACCCGGTTTGAGCACTGCACCCTCCTTCAGGCCCAGGGTCCACATCCAGCCTCCCAAACCGCTTCTGCCCCCAGTGCTGAGTAATGACACAGACTTCCGGGGCCTCAGTGAACCAAGCCCCGGTCCCTGAGCTATCTGCACTCTCACCAGGACATTTTTTCCTTCTTCCTCAGCATAAAACCCCACAAACTATAATTAGTTATCACCACAGCAAAGAATGCAAATCACCTACCCCTCACTCAAGTCGTTACTCATCAGACTGTTTCTACTCTGCATCTCCCAACTCCTCATCACACGCGTAGAGTGAATTCAACGGCCCATTCACACAAAAAAAGAATGCAATTAATCGGAAGAGAGAGAACTGTTTCCCTCACTCAGGAGCAGCCCGGCCTTCACTCCCCTCCCTGCACACCCCCAACAGCGCAGGAGGGCACTGGGCACCAATGCCCAGGCCTTGAGAGCAGTTATTTAATGACCACTGATGACAGCAGCAGAGCCTAGGGCCACAGCCTTGTCTTGCCTCCATTCTGCAAACGTGACCTCCCCTTCGCCGTGCCCGCCCCTCAGCAGTAGCCATGTGCTCTTTAGCAGGCAGACAAGACACAGGTGGGCTGGGTCAGGAGTTCCTGGGTTCCAGGCCTGAATTCTCTAAGTTTTGTGTTCTTGGGGAAGTAACTGATTCTCTCTGAGCCTCTCTTTCCTCATCCAGAAAGTGAGCATACTAATGGTACCTACCTCATTCGGTTGTTAGGAAGACCCATGACTAATCTATTTTGAAGAACTTAAAATGTTAGATGTTAAAATCTTAGATGTTAGTGTCTGACATCTAAAAAAGCACCAAGAAATATTCATGATTATTCTTACCACCTATGAAATGAGGCCAGTTAAACCTGCCTTGCTAAGAAAGACTCATGGAGATACAGCAAACAGGATGCAGCTATTAGCACATCTGACCCCACTCTCCATGCACCAGTGACCAGGGGCTCCACCAGCCTCCTCTTGCATACATGGGGGCCCAGGTCCACATCCACAACTCCTGGGAGCAAGGCAGCCTGCTGTGGCTGTGGATGGGACCGTGAGCCCCTCTGCTTGACCTCCTCACCCCAGCCCAGGAGCAGGTGAGGAGGTGCCTGGGCAGAGATGCAATGGGGGACACTCCACTGCAATCAGCATCTTAGCACGTGCCCAATCGGTGTGGGACTGCACATCACAACATGACCCCACTGCACAGTGCTGAGAAGGGAAACCATGAGGCTGGCTACAAAGTGCATGGTGAGGGGCTGGGGGACAGCGTGCCCGCTCATGTCCTGGGGATAACATCTGCAGAGATACCACGTCCAGACCCCCCTCCACCCCTGACCAGCAGTTCTCCAAGAATTCAGTGTGGATATACCCCACGTGTGCAGGATGCCCTGAACAAGGCTATTAATAGGAAAACTCTGGTGACATCTAGAAGTCCATCAGTGTGTGTGTGTGTTTCTGTGTGTGTACATATATATATATGCACATATGTAAACTTTCTGTGTACAAACTGTGGCACATCCTTAAGACGGAATACCATGCAACTGCTAAAAAAAAATATAAAGCTGTCATTGATATGAAAGGGAGCTCAAGATCCACTGTTCAGTAAAAAGTAGGGTTCCCATTTGTATAAGCACATGGTGTGCAACCATTTGTGTGTACGTGTGTGTATGTAATTAATTAAAAGGACGATTTGATTAGATCAAATTTTAACCAAGGGCTTGCTGGCCATGGATGACTACAGAGTGGATTTTATCTGCAATAAAGGATGCAGATAAAATTTTTCACAAGTTGAATCTTTCAGAACTATTTGAATTCTAACCTTAAGCAAGTGGGTTTTTAATTGAAATATTTTAAATCTGATATCAAAAGTAAGATATAGTAATTGTAGAAACATTGAAAAATTCAGAAAAAGTCAAAGAAGAAAACATTTCTGACAATCTTAAGAAACAGGTTATCATGACTATTAAAATAAGATCCCATTACTTGTGTCTTTTGAAGTAACTTTACGAAGTAGATTTCATCAAAATGGAAGTTTCCAGGAAGAGCACACAGACTGAAGTACGTTTCTGGTCGTTCTGACATTTTGCTGGAATTTGTTGTTCTAAGACATTTCTGACTCGTTCACTCAACAGTCACCTCTGCAGTGCACCGTACTGTGCCAGGTAAAAATGTGCCGGTTCAGATGATGACAGCAGAATTCCACCCCGTCCCCGGCGTGGGGGTGTCAGGCCTCTGTGGCTGTAAGGACAGCAGTGGGGATCCCTCCATGCTCTCTGACATGGGTGGTGGAAGGGGCAGGCTTGTAGCCAAGTGGCAGCAAGGTCAAGACTGAAGCCAAGAAAGAGGATGGAGCTGGCGCCTGTGGGCTGGTGGGGGACGGAGGACCCCCATGTGCACCTGCGAGCTTCCGCATGGAGCACCAGCTTGTGCATGTGTGCCACACAGTGCTCCTTGCGTCCTGCAAGGGCTGTGCAATATTCCATAATTAAACATAACAATGCCACACATCCACATTGTTTCCAATTTCACACTTAAAATTCATTTTTAAAGACCAATTTTAACCAGCAGCAAAATCTGACCAAGAACCTTTTCTATCTGGAATGTTCAAAGTGATACCGAAGTTCGGGTACCATGTAGAGGACACCATGAGGCGGCCACGGTGGGTTCTGTGGTTGCACCCTTCGGAGCAGTGAGACAGAGACTCAGACTCAGGGCTTTGACACGTCAGACTGACTGGCAGTCCGTCTACTGGAAATAATCCATGAGGCGGCCACGGTGGGTTCTGTGGTTGCACCCTTCGGAGCAGTGAGACAGAGACTCAGGGCTTTGACACGTCAGACTGACTGGCAGTCCGTCTACTGGAAATAATAGTGCATAATTTCCATGATTTATTTTCATTCTACTCTCTTCTAAATTTTTCCAGATAGTTGAGCTAAAGTAATTTTTGAAAAGTAATACGATCCATCCTATAAAACACAAGTCACCTAACACAAACATTTTTTATAACTTCTTTCAAGCCAATTAGACACTGTAATTAAGTGCTTGTTTATTTTCCCTTGAACCAGAGAGGCAGCACAGTGTGGTGGCTGCGGTGGGGGCTCCAAGGCCGGCTTGTTCCAGTGCAGATTCCCCAGCTGCTGTGTGACCTAGAAGAGGCCACTCCCCCCCACCTCCTCAGCACCTCCCCTCCCTCAGCTACTCTTCCCTCCCCAGCTACTCCCTCAGCACCTCCCTCCCTCAGCTACTGTTCCCTCCCTCAGCTACTCCTCCCTCCCTCAGCTACTCCCCCAGCACCTCCCTCCCTCAGCTACTCTTCCCTCCCCAGCTACTCCCTCAGCACCTCCCCCAGCTACTCTTCCCTCCCCAGCTACTCCCTCAGCACCTCCCCCTCCCTCAGCTACTCCCCTGGGAAAGAATACAGTGCAACCCCACCTCTAGGGATGATACTGCACAAATGAGGATTTGTAAAGCACATACACACACTACAGAAGCAAATGTTAAATAAAACATTACGAACAGGCAACACAAAATGGTACTACCCCCCAACATACAGGTGGGCACACACCAGCATGGGGAAGGTCCAACCAGAATCCCAACAGCCACACTTGGCCACATCCCAACAGAAACGAACACAGAGAGAAGGAGGTTTCCTCAGGCCAACATCAATCCCCAGGCTGGTTCTAACTCTGTGATTTATGCCTAAATTGAGAGTTTCTCTTTCTAAAACCTGTGTGACAATGTTGGCTTTTACTGCTCCCCTCAGCTCACTAAGTCTGAAACAGTTTACATCCGAGAAGGTTCCTCTCACTCCAGACTCGCTCAAGTCCCCTAGACTTGGTCACCCCAAGAGTGACCTCTGCCCTTTCTCCTCCTGGGGTGTCTGACAGGCAGGCCCCCTTGTCCACGCCTTTGGGGATGCCCCTAAGCCTGCTCCCCTCCCTGCACCTACAGCCAAAAGGTTGGCCACAGTGGACACTCAGCACCGCCAGATCACACAGACCCGAGGCCCCGAGAACCGATGAGGGCCCAGCATGCATGGAGCTACCCGCCCTGACCCATCAACTCTCTTACCATGATCCTACAGCGAGCCTCCTAAATCTCCTTCCTGGCTGCAACCTGACCCACCTCTCCCCAGTGTCTCCCACTGCTCTTACACCCAAGCACAGCAAGGCCACCATTCCACCTGACAGCTCTCACCATCACCCACCCATGTGCAGCCTCCACCTGGCTCCTGCTACCTGGGATGGGGAATGATGGTCACCTTCTAAGAGTCTGCCCTTCTTAAGCCCACCTCCCACCCCCGTGTCATCTGCAGGGAGCTACCATGCTTGCTTTCTTAGATGTCAGCTCATGCCATGCTATTCTCTTGCTCAAAAGCCTATTTCTCTCCAGGGCTTGCAGAAGCAGGCCCAGCCCCCAATTCAGTGTCCACGGAGGATGCCCTACAGTTGCTACACACGCCTTCCTCCCTTCCCATGGAGCTTTGAATATATACCACGGCCCAGACCCAGCCCCCAACTATTCTGATTCAGCAGCAACCAGGCTTGCGAGGGTCTGTAGAGCAGCCCATGTGGCAGGCAGCTATGCCTGACAACCAGCCTGCACTCCCCAGACTGCCTGTTTTTCCTGTGTCCCCAGGCCTTGCTGCCTCCATGGCCTAGGTCCCCATCCTCCACCAGTGTCCACCTGCTGAAACCCTGGCCGCTATGGCTTGGCTCACAGATCAGGGTGACCAGAGAGCTGCCCTCAGGGAAATGGAGACCTTGACTTTATGGTCTTGGGAGAAAATGTAAGCAGAAAGAATAACTAATATCCACCAGACTGTGAAGGTGAGAAGTGCCCATTCACGAGAAATAAGCAGGCATCCTGCTGAGTTCTGCCAGTGTCAGGCTGTGAGTCATCTCAGGACACTGCATGAAGTACGGCACTGACAAATGGGAGGCAGGTGCTCATCGCACCCACATTCGTTAACTCCCTGGGGTGTGCATGTAACCGACCCTGGTATTTGACGTCTGAACTAATCCCCCCAGTGTGGGGTAGGGACTTGAGCAATGAAAGCCCACAACCAGCTGCCCCCACAAGGGGGTAATCTCAACCATGTGGACACTGGCTGCCTCCCTGCCCCTGCTCCCCAGCACCACAGTGAATCTTTCAAAGCCCCGAGATGGGTTTTATGGCACTGCCAGGAGGAGGAAAAACAGGCTCATAAACATGCAACAATGGTCTGGAGCCACTCTGAGAGCTGAGACTCCCTCCTGGGTCCTGCAGTGACCCCAGGGCTTTCAGTAAATCTTGGCCCTGAACTTCCATCACACAAGCAGTAGGATGGGGCATGGCACCACAAGGAGGGCCAGAAAACACTTGCTGTGGGATCTGGGCAATGTGTGCTACGGCACAGCTTCTCTCCAGTCATGCCTTGACCAATGCTCCATGTACCCGAGACAGCAGTGCCCACCCTCCCTCTTCAGGGACACGGCAGGGACAGGCGATTCAGAAACAATGGCTCCTTCTTCCTCGCCATTTGCCGGCAGAGAAGGCATCACAGAATCTGCCAGGACTCTCCAGATCCCTGGGCTCAGGGCTGTGGGCCGATGGGGCAGTGCCCTGTGCCCAGAGGAGCTCCTGATTCCCTCGACCCCAGGGCTTTCAGTAAATCTTGGCCCTGAACTTCCATCACACAAGCAGTAGGATGGGGCATGGCACCACAAGGAGGGCCAGAAAACACTTGCTGTGGGATCTGGGCAATGTGTGCTACGGCACAGCTTCTCTCCAGTCATGCCTTGACCAATGCTCCATGTACCCGAGACAGCAGTGCCCACCCTCCCTCTTCAGGGACACGGCAGGGACAGGCAATTCAGAAACAATGGCTCCTTCTTCCTCGCCATTTGCCGGCAGAGAAGGCATCACAGAATCTGCCAGAACTCTCCAGATCCCTGGGCTCAGGGCTGTGGGCCGATGGGGCAGTGCCCTGTGCCCAGAGGAGCTCCTGATTCCCTGCACATGTCTGTAGGGGAGTGCGTGTGGCTTTGCCAGGGCACCGACCCTTCTCCGGGCTGGGGTCCTCCTGCCCCACTGTCCCCAGCCCCAGTCCCGCTGCCTCCTCTTTTGGCTGCAGTGTGGGCACAGCAGGAGGGGGACAAGCCCAGGAGCCTTGGGATGGGCCCAGGCCCAAGCGGGGATTTCTTTTTAAGTTTCAAAACCACAAAATGCCACTTTCCTTGCTTTCATATTTAGTGATCCCTTAAAAATATACACCAAAATTACGAAGTCAGGCCAGGTTGACCACAGGTCATAGTCAAAATGGAGCTGGCAAGGGCCTGAGTCCACAACATGCTCTCTCCCTCGTGACCCGCCCTCCCCGGAGGTGGAGTTGCCAGCTGTGGGTCCGGCGTGGCGAATCCACGTGCCCCAGCAAACGCTCCGTGAAGGCCCCAGGTTCATCTCACGCCTTCATCTCACTCCTGGAAGGGAAAAAATAACGTTCCCATTTCACCATCGGGGGCTGCCCACTCCCATCTCAGTGTGGACTTGCAACTCTAGCTGTCTTACCATTTTGTGCAGACACTGCCTGTGTGTGACCTCAGCTGAGTCACTGCCCCTACCTCCCTCAGAGACCACAAGAGCTTCACCTGAGCCCTCCCTGCCAGGAGGAGCAACTCACAGGTGGCAATACTTATCATTTTGAGACTCGCCTACTTCTTGACCATATTTAACCAAACCAACCCAACACTGGACCGAGTGGTCACTGTGGGCGGGTGAACTGGCAACACAAAAGCACTCAAAACGAGATGGCGTGACAACCACGCACCTGGCTGTGATGGGACACAGCAGACGCTGATGGCTGCACCCATGTTCAGGAAAGACCTCGGCCATCCCCTAACCTGGGAAGCAGTGGGATTTCCTTTTTGCCACTAAGATACTTACTGTCCAATTGTTTCCATGTTTGTGGCCAGAATTTCAATCAATTTCTAGTTTCCAAATAACCAGAGGACATTCTAGTGGAATTCTGCAAACCCAATATTGGATCACAGCTTGATTCCCTGTAATCTGATGAATTATATCCAGTCCCTCTAATCCGATTCACTCGGACCCATCATTTCTCGCAGCTCAGGGGAACTGATATTTCTTCTCTCATCTTCCACATGCTTCCAGCCCAAGCAATGCAGCTCCTCAACTCTTCTCTGGGGCATCACAAGAAGGGAGACAATCTAAAATGACACAGTCCCTCGAGTCTGTCTGACCCCACACTGCTGTAGATGCTGTGAGAAGGTCGACTGAGGACGGGAGGACAAACCTTTTCCAGGAAGGTGTGTGATCAGGGCAAGATGGACTTACTGGAAAAACACAACCCCCATGTCCCTCGAGACAGCCAAAAGGGGTCTGGGGAGTGACCTCTGCTGTCCTCCCATGAAGGAAGTAACCATGTGGCTCTAGTGCCAGGGATCTGCCTGGAGCCTCTGCCCACATTCCACTGCACTGATAACCCAGAACCCGGCCCCACCCTATTATCCTGGAACCCCCCAGCTGGTGGCACCTAATCATGGGATCCAGTCAGGCAGACTTCAAAGACCCCAGGCCTAAGGGTCTGCGGCCCGGCTGGTCTCACAGCGGTGACTGTCCTCCAGTGGGCACATGGTTCCACCATGGGTGAGGGTTCTTCCCCAAGCTGTGTCACCTTCAAGATGATTCAGAATGTGTGAGACATGGCAGGTCACACACAGGAAAGAGGTTGTGAGTCACTGTCACCCAACACCAATGCACACGGTCATGTTCCAGATCCAAAAGCTGCATGGAGGGGCTGACTGACCATTGCTCTGTCTCTTTCAGAGCCCAGGGAGGAGGAAGTTTTCCTTCCGGGACGAGCTGGACTCGCCGCTAGGGACGACATAGGAAGGATGTGTGGATGAAGCGAAGTTGTCTCCTCAATTCAAGCCAGGAGAGACAGGCCTCACAATCCACGGGAACCCAAATTAACTCAAAAATCTAGAAGAGGTTCTAGAATATTCTAACACCTAGATAGCTATGCTACCACCACCGCCTCCCACAATGGCAGCCACACCTACAGCTGGACTGATGGCTCTGCCACCCTGTCCCTGCCCAAGGACGACGACTTGGCCCTGAACGAGCTCCGCATGGTCTGTGGCCTCTGCCCAAGAAGTGTTCATAGGCGGTGCTTCCTGCTCCAGCTCCTGCCTGGCTTCAGAGTGCCCTCTCTTCATCCCACCCATGGAGCGGGTGACCACCTGCAGAGGATCCAGCTAGTTCTGTAGGGTGGGCTCTGCCCTGTGGGTGTGAGGTGAGCACACAGGTCAGGGAGTGTCCCCACTGAGGGCTGACCTGAGACCCCAGCTTGGATACCACAGCCAGCCCTTTCTTGCCCTGTGAGCATCACCAAAGCCGTACTGTGGCTCTCTGGCCACAGCTGACCCATCATGGAAGGACATGGTCTAGACACGCATCAGCCGGTGTAGCCCAGACACTGCATAACTTCCTGGGCAGGCTTTTTCTGACATCTCAATGGTCACACGTTTAGGATGGCACCCAGGCTGCCACCAGCTCCACCTGCACACACTGCAGACCATGTGGCTTCCTTCTGGGCTCCACACTCAGTGCCATCCAAACACCATCACTGCAGGGGATGCCTGAGCCTGAGGACATGGAGCCAGACCCCTGAGAACTGCTGAGAGCAAGTGCCACACCCCCACCACCAAGGAGGGTGCTGGGCGGGCAGCAGAGGAAAGGTGGATCTCTGCCACTGTGAGCTTGCACAATCTCAGCACTGCACAGATACTCACTCGCTGGATCTTCAGAACCAGCCCCTTCATCTCAGATGGGGGAAACTGAGGCACAAACACAGAGCCTGCCACGTTCACACAGTGTGGTCAGCTCCAGCCCCTCCGGCAACTCACCTCCAGGTGCAGGGTGTGGGGTGCCCCCAAGATGAAATGCTGCCCAGAAGAGCAGAAAAGAAGACATGGAAGAGCAGAATGTCCGTCCTCCTTTTTCTCACCCTAGTCAGCAGCCAGTGTGGTGCTTCCCTGGGCTCTGTCCCTCTGGGTCCCTCACAGCCCCCAGAGATCCTCTGGTCAGTGGCAGGCTCTCAGAGACTGGCTCCAGAGGCGCAGAAGCTCATGTCCAATCCCAGGGCATGGGCCCCTCAGGGTGGGGTCCCCTTCCACACTCAGGCCCAGCCTTGGGTCATAGGCCCGTGGAGCAATGCATCCAAGAACACCGATAGCCAAGCACGGCCCCCTAGCTCCTTCCCCAAGTTGACGGTCACCCATGGGGCCCCAACCCCAACACTGGACTGAAAGTGGTTCCTATGTGGGCCAGGCTCTCCCGTCCTCCCTGCCCAGCTGCTCTCCCACCACCCACCTGCCAAGAGCCACCCCATGGCTTGGAAGAGTGATTCCCATGGCTTGGAAATTTCCCGAAGCCACACCCGTGACAAGTGGTGGGCCAGTGCCTAACACTGAGCAACTGACCCCAGCCCTGCCCCTGACTCCACTCAGGTCTGGAAGGCTACGGCTCCCCGTCCTACTCAGAGACGAGCCCAGATGGACTGAATCAAGTTACTAAACACACCTCGGCTGAACTGTGCTCATTTACATGAAGTTTCTTTATCAAAATCTCACATGTACTTCAAGTCAGGAGTCCAGTGGACACTTTATAAAGAACAGAGTCAGCTGTGTCGGAATCTCCAGGCCGTGGGATGGGTACCCGCCTCTGGGAGATGCTGCTGTTCTGCCAGCAGCCCGGGAAGCATGCTTTTCCAAATAAATGCACATTGCTAATTAGGCATTCAAGACTGCATGCTGCAATCTTTATCAAAATCTCACATGTACTTCAAGTCAGGAGTCCAGTGGACACTTTATAAAGAACAAAGTCAGCTGTGTCGGAATCTCCAGGCCGTGGGATGGGTACCCGCCTCTGGGAGATGCTGCTGTTCTGCCAGCAGCCGGGAAGCATGCTTTTCCAAATAAATGCACATTGCTAATTAGGCATTCAAGACTGCATGCTGCACGTTTTTTTGTTTTTTGTTTTTTGGGCTAACTTTGAAAAAAAACATAAGAAGGATATTAAACAACTCAGAAACTGAAGTCTACACAGGACATCAGAGTGGCCATTACATGCTCAGAAGAATGTAGCTGTCAGGTTTCTGCTCAGTGACAAGCTGTCTCAGCAGGGCCTTCAGAAACTCAACTCATGATAAAATCTTATTAAAACTCTACACCCAGGGCCGAGCCCGTGGCGCACCCGGGAGAGTGCGGCGCTGGGAGTGCAGCAGCGCTCCCGCCGCGGGTTCGGATCCTATATAGGGATGACCGGTGCGCTCACTGGCTGAGCGCGGTGCGGCCGGTCTCAAAAAAAAAGGACAAAAAAACCTATATAGGGATGACCGGTGTGCTCACTGGCTGAGCGCGGTGCGGCCGGTCTCAAAAAAAAAGGACAAAAAAACCAAAAAAAACTCTGCACCCATAAACCTGTATCACGGTTTCCAAATTGTGACCCATGGCCAGCACTGACCAGCAGCTCAGCAGTGGACGTGGTCACAAGTCTGGCTGACAAGGTCAGGATGGCAAATCACATTCAAAGCACCTGCAGATGACAGAAGGTTCTAGAAACATTTTTGCCACAGGCAGGCCAGGACATACATCACAACATTTCATAATCAGAAGCAAGTTTTTAGCAATAGTCTCCCAGCCTATAGGCCAGAAACATGAAGACTTGACCCTGCTCCTGGGTCTCTAGCCGTCTCTCCTCCACACCAAAAATGCAAAGCTCATCCCGCTCTACAGCCTGCCTCCCTGCCCCCTTGCACTGAGGGATGTGCTGTCCAGGCAGGTTAGACGTCCCTCGGTCTTCAAGGAGGGAGTTGGGAGGGAGTCGGGCAGGCTTATTTGCTTGGCCTCAGCAAACCCACAAGTTCAAAAGGATGCTAGCCCAGGCATGTTTATCTCCACAGTACCCTATCTAAAAATTTATCATCCAAATGTGCGCCCATCAGGAAGTGGTAAATAAACAGTCATATGATAGCATACTACGCAGGCAGTACAACATGCAAGTCAGTGTTTATTGACAAGCACAATGAACACAATATATTATTAAATGCAAAGAGGAGACGATAAAACAGCACTTAAGCTTATTCATGTAAAAAAACCAGTCATGAGCACTGACACCTAGGGAGGGGCCCAGCCAGCACACGCTCCAAGCTCTTGCCTGTGTGGACTCTCCTAATCCTGGCAGGGCAGCGGCTCCCATTTTTGCAGCCAGGTTGGCTGGGACACCAGCTGGAGGAAGCGGAGAGACCTCCAGGAGGAGGGACACCAAAATGCCAGCAGCACTTAGCTCTGGGAGGTGGACTTTCAGGGACATTTAACATATCTTCTTTGGACTTTCCTGTATCTTCTAATTTTTTTACTGTATGCATTTTTCAGTATTGTTGTAAGAATACTGTTGTAAGAATTCTCACAACAATACTGAAAAATGCATACAGTAAAAGTTGTAAGAAACAATCTTGTAGTTTCCAAACCATAGCAGTTTCCCCCAGATTCTCTTTTCATCATCTTGGTCAGCCCACAGCCAAGGGGAAGGTGGCCCTGAATCTCCCCAGAGCACATTCTTGCTGTCCTCAGGGGCATATGCCAGCCCCTCCCTCAGTCTGGCTGGGATCCTCTCTCTCAAAACCCCAATATGAGCTCTGGTTCAACTATGCTGTCCCCATCTCCCTTGTGTCTGTGCCTCAGTTGACCTTTACATCTGTGTTGCTCTGCTCCAACTAGTTCTGACCCACCCATTTATTCCCTCCAAGAAAGTAGTAGTTAGACAGGGCACTGCAGTCCAGCCACCCATGTCCAAGCTCTGGGCCCAGCCTCACCCACTATGTGGCCCTGGGCCGGCTCCTTAACCCTCGGCCCCTCCATTTCTGTCTGTAAGATGGAGCTGGCCTCAAAAGGTGCCTGGATTGGTTACAACACCATTCTGCACAATAAACATTTAGTACTAATATTAGAAATAACGTTAGTAAAATTTACTACCAGGGAATGGCTTTGGTCATCCACTAAGCCTTTATCTAGATCATCAAATCATGGCCTTCACACTGCAGTGGCGCCTAACCCTCCCAGGAGCCTTAAAAAATGACTCTCCCGAGTTTGACATTTTGCTTTTTCTACAATGACTTTTCCCTGAAGAAACTAATGACAGAGAGGAAGAGCCTGTCCTCGGTGCCTAAGAAGATCCAATTTGTCTACACACCTGCTGGCAGCTCTCGTCTTGGCCTCTGACTCTCATGTCCTGTCCCGGAGGGCAGCACCTGCTCACCTGGAGAACACCTGACTGCAGGTGTGCATCTTACACAAATACTGACTCATGCAGAACGACCTACTATTGAATCTGTGCTCAAAACGTTCTCTGAAAGAAGATCCAGATGCATATTCCAATGCAGAAAGAGTAAAAGGACCATGGAGGGTTAAACAAGTGGTTGGGATCACACAGCCTGTAAAAGCCAGGGCCAGGTGGGGCACCCCTGCTGCCTGCCACGCACACCTGGGGAATGGCTCTGCCTTCCCACGTGCTGATGCCGCTGCCCGCCTCTCCCCCGCAGCCACCCCAGGGAGCAAGGCCCACGGCAAGGGTGCAGGAGCTGCTGCCTAGGAGCACCCCCAAGCAGCAGCCTACTGTGGCCAGTGCCTGGGACACCTGCATTCACTTGGTGATCACTTTACTGATTTAACTCTCTAACATATGCAGTCATTGAGATGAGTCAGCCCTGGCTGTCAACGAGATCACCATCTCTGGGAGAATGCCAAGACAAAAGGCCCTCTCCAGTGTTGGGTGTGCTTGTGGTCAGGATTACTACATTTTTAATGGCTGGAGCAGGAGCCTCAGAAGAAATGAAGAACCATTAGGGCCCGTAAAACCAGAGGAAAGGGCACAGGGCCACTGGCCAATGGCCAGTGCAGGAGCTGAGTCAGGGGCTCGGTGCTTACACGATGTCCATCTTATCCCTCCCTCCACTACATCCACTGAGCCCACCTGGGGCCAGCCTGAGCCAAGTGCTGGGACTCATGGTGGGCAAACAACACAACCCCACCATCCCCGCTCCCACAACACTAATGGTCTACAGGCCACAACACACAGCTCAATAACCTCACACAAGCACAAACATGCAAACTGCACAGGAGCTTTCTGTAAATGCTTCCACTGTGTCAGTGCCGATGCACTGAGAGCCAACGAAAGGTGGCCTGCTCGGGTGCAGCCAGTGTTCACAGGGTGGCTCCTCTACGCTGCTCTGGGGCTAGTGTACTGGAAAGCTGGGACAGGATCTCTCCAGGGAACTCAAGAGCCGAGATCTGCCATCCAGGATGGTCACAAACACCAGAAGAAGAGCCCTGAAACACGGATGACACAGCCAACACTCTTCCCCGACAGGAACAACAAGACCCCCAGCCACCGCCCTCTCTGTGCCCTACTTCTGGCTTCTGGTCACCACTACAGTGGGGCGCACCCTCTGGGACTTACAGATCCCAAATGATAGAAAGGGACTTGGTGCAGTGGGAGAATGATGTTTAATGTCCATGTGAAGTTGAGGCAAGCGTCCACACTGAGGCTCTAGTCGAAAAACAAAACAACCACCTCCCACACACGAGGGTGGCAACTACCAAAAAAACAGGAAACAACAAGTGCTGGTGAGGATGTAGAGAAACTGGAACTCTTGTACATCGCCAGTGGGAATGCAAAACGGTGTAGCTGCTTTGAAAAACGGGATGGAGCGTCCTCAAAAAGTTAAGCACAGAATTACCATGTTGTCCGGCAACTCCCGTCCGGTGTCCACAAAGAACTGGATGCAGGGCCTCGAGGAGACATCCATAGGCCCATGTTCACAGCAGCACTATTCACAAGAGCCAGAAAGCTGTTCTCCATCTCGCACAATGTCTGGCAGCAACCCCAGGTATATGTGGGCAACCTGAAGGAGCCTTCCAACGCTGCAGTGTGGACACGGGAGCACCGCAGGGCATGTGCCATGGTTGGGAAGCTGGCAGAGCCAGCTCCGTAGCTTGCCAAGTGCCCTGGCACATCCTGGGCAACAGAATGAAGACCAGAACCTTACAGGGACTGTACACCTCGCTGTCCACAGCAGGGCCTGAGCACTGCAGTGTGCCATCCCTGTCCTGGAGTGTGGACACAGCAGTGACCCCAGAGCTGACCTCCAGAGGCTGCCACAAACCCCCATGAATGCAGGTGCAGAAACGGACTGTTTCATTGAAGACTGTAGAGCTGCAGGCAACTTGTCCTGCTGGAAGGGACCACAAGTGGCCACTGGGCCACTGCAGCACGGCTGGCACAAACGGGGGCCTTATTAGTGGGGAAGCCTAACAGGCAGAGCAGGGCTTCTGTGACCCTGTCCAGCACTGCCAGCACAGCCAGTGTCTCACAGTACTGCCTTCTGATTCCCAGGGTACAGGTCCTGGGCCGGGGCTATTAACTGGCATGACCAGTCAGATTGGCCACCAAACGATGTTTCATAGAACCCTCTCTGTGTAGGGGCCTCGCGTCCCTGCGTGTGGCCATGGACAAACTTCTTACGGATGCAATCAGCACCTACCTTCATGCAGGGTGGGCATAGCCCCATATCAGAGACCAGAGACCACTGGGTCCAGGCGCAATGGGGAGACATGGAGCGCCCTCCTCTTCCGCCACTCACAAGAGCACAGCCCCTGGGCCAGGATTGCATCTCTCAAAGGTTCTCGATGCCAGTTCACCGCACCCAGCTCTGCACCACCCAGGACACACCACGCAGCTCCAGCCAGAGCTGCACTGCCCACCTCCAGCAGGTAACATGTGATGCCAAAATGAGTTGTGTGAGACTTCATGCAGGTGCGGGCAGAAATCACAGCACAAAACACTTGGTGTGCTTGGACACCTTCCTGAAGGGCTATGCTGGCAGACAAATAGTTTCCACCACAGAGCACCATGTGATGGGAACTGCAGCTCTGACATCCTCTCCAGCTGTTTATGTTTTATAACCAGCCAGACCTTGGACCCAGAGCAGCAGTAACACGTGACAAAGTCCACCCGATCACCCGGTGTCAGCTGGGCCTGTCCCGAATCCACCTGGGTTCAGGCTCCATGGCTGCCCCTACTCTAGCATGTGTATGGGGGAACAAGTGGAGGAGTGGGAGTCAGGGGTCATGGTCCAGGGGCAAGCCAGGCTCTAGGAAACTTCTAGAAGGAAAGATGTCAGCAGGAGGATGCCAACTGCCTTCTAGGTTAAGACTCATTTCCCCACCAAGATCTGCTGGCCATGAACTCCACGCTGACTTCCAGAAGAGATCTGAGGTCAGCTAGAACACAAATGTGTGTGTGTACGCATGTGCACCTATGTGGTGTGTGTACATGTGTAGTGTGTGGTGGTGCGTGTTTTGTAGTGTGTGTGACATGTGGGTGTGCACCTGTGTGGTGTGTGTGATGTGTGTGATATGTGTGGTGTGTGTGCACGTGTGTGGGGTGTGTGTGCATGCCCCCGTACGGTGTATGTGTACACAGGTGTATGTGCAGTGTGGGGGGGTATAGTGTGGGTGAGTGTTGTGGGTATGCACCTGTGTGGTGAGAGTGTGTGGTGTGTAGTGGGGTGGGTATATATATGCACACGTGTGGTGTGTGTGCTGTGCATTGTGTGTGCTGTATGGTGTGTGTGTATATGTATGGTCTGTATGTGGTGCGTGGCATGTGTGGGGTATGTTGGGAATGTTTATGCACATGTGTGTATGTGTTGTGTATTTGTATACCGTGTGTGGTGTGTATGTGGTATGTGTATGCATGGTGTGTGCATGTATATGGTGTGTGTTTTTGTGTATTCCAAATTAAAGAGGTGATGAAAACCACAGGGAGCCCCAGGGCAGGTGCTGGACACAAGTACCAGCCTGTAAGTCAAGGAGTAGAGAAGCCCTGCCCGTGGCCTCATGCTTGCTGGGAGAGAGACTTCCTGGCACAGGCTCTGGGCAGGTGCCTGGTGTGGTCTTACCCAGGGGGCACATATATGGACAGTGTCAACAGTACCACCGGCAGAAATGGTAACGATTCTTCTCAGGCTTGTTCTTTCATTAGCTCCCGTGCTTACTGTGTGCACACACGTGTACATGCACACACACATTTTCCTTTGTCTGGTCACTTCTGCACATTGTATCATCCTGTGTTAAATGATATATAAGCCCCCGAGTCTAACCACTTCTTTGGGTTATCACTTCTTTTCTGTGAAGCCCTGTGCATGTAGAAATATTAAATCTGTATGCCTTTTCTCCTGTTAATCTGTTTTGTCAGTTTAATTTGCAGGCCCTAGAAACAGAACCAAAGAGGGTTTCTCCTCCCCTCCACCAGCAGTGCAGCATCTCCTCTCCCGCCCCCGAGTCTAACCACTTCTTTGGGTTATCACTTCTTTTCTGTGAAGCCCTGTGCATGTAAAAATATTAAATCTGTATGCCTTTTCTCCTGTTAATCTGTTTTGTCGGTTTAATTTGCAGGCCCTAGAAACAGAACCAAAGAAGGTTTCTCCTCCCCTCTACCAGCAGTGCAGCATCTCCTCTCCTCTCTGCCCTCCTGCCTCTCTCTCGTAAGGAAGCTTGCGATTGCATTTAGGATCCCCCACCCGCACCCCTGGATAAGCCAGGATAATCTCTCCATCTCAAGGTTCTTACTTTAATCACATCTGCTAAGTCCCTCTACCATGTCAGGTACCATATTCACAGGTTCCAGGAATGAGGATGTGGATGTCTTTGGAAACTATTATTCATCCTCCTGCAGCCCCCTGGCATGGTGTAGCCATGAACCCTTGAACTGAAGCCTCCAGGGCCCAGTCAGAGGTGGAGGGCAGGCAGGCAGGCCAGCTAGGACAAGGCCAACATAGAGCTCTGGCCTTGTCTAAAGGGGCAGCTGCACCTTCTTGCTTGCGAGAATATGTCCCGCAATTTTTTTTTCTAGAAAAAA
>NW_007726675.1:313885-334886 GCF_000696425.1 Galeopterus variegatus | reverse complement strand
GGCAGGCAGGCCAGCTAGGACAAGGCCAACATAGAGCTCTGGCCTTGTCTAAAGGGGCAGCTGCACCTTCTTGCTTGCGAGAATATGTCCCGCAATTTTTTTTTCTAGAAAAAACAATGGATTTTTAGGTGAAGTCTCCCAATGCTGGGAAGTAATTAATATATATTTTAATACTGAGGAGCCCAAAACAAACCTGTCTATCTCTCTGAGGGCTGAGGTGGGTGGCCTGACAGCTCAGAGTCCACCTGGGCCCCGCACGGGACAGGTAGCTGTGGCAAGGAGAGCACCATGGCCCACGCTCTGCGGCCTGTCCAGGACAGAAATCCAAAGAAAAGTTGCAATAAAGGCAGACAGAGGTAATATTAATTTTAAGAACTTTGCCGGTTGAATTAAAATGCAAATATTGTTAACAGGATCTGGAAAATAAGGAGGAAACCAGCACATTCCATGGGAATCTTGACTTGATGAGCCATTCAGATGCAAATTTTACCCCAATTTTGGAAGGATTACAAGCCCCCATTCACAGCCCCATTCCTATGTAAATTCTCATCTGAGGACTCCTCTCTACAGCCCCCAGGGAGCTGGGCCCCAGCATTTCCTTCCATGAGGCTCCCAAGCACCAGCAGCCTTTCAAGCAGGCACTGCAGAGTTCTGGACTGTTTCTGGCCCTCTCCCTTCCCCCATCCCCTAGCATACTACCCACTTCTCTGACTCTCACACACTTGGGCCACACTGGACACGATGCCTGGTGAACACCTTGATTTATAGAACCCAGCGACCATGAGGCCACCCAGTCTGTGTGTCAACAAAGATCCTGAACAGCAGTCACACCCTGGCTTTATGCAGAGCAAGTCCCACAGGTTCCACCCACGCCCCACCCAGCCCTGCCCTGCCTGCCGCAGGCCCCTGGACAGCCCGGTTTGGGCAAACCAGGGTCACGGGCGCAAGTATAGGCCTTGTGCCCACAGCCACCACCCCTCTCTTACAGAGCGTGTATAAAGCAGAGGAACCCAAGAGATAAATGCAACTCAAACAATAAAGGGAGAGTAGGAACAATACCAGCTGCCCAGGAAAAGGAACCAGGGACAGCACCAGGCCAAGGGAGCGACCACCTGGAATCAGAGCCTCAGCCTCTCGGATGCTCGCTGACCAGCTACGAAGAGACCAGCAGGACTCCTCAGACATCGTCCTGCACCTCTGCTGCCTTCAAAGCACATGGGTGCAGAACTCTGGGGTGAATCCTATAAAGTCCACTCTAGCATGTTTCTCCTCTGGTTCTCCAGAAGGGCGACTGGTCCTCCGGGCTCCAGTCACCTCTGCCTCTGCTGCCTTCAAAGCACATGGGTGCAGAACTCTGGGGTGAATCCTATAAAGTCCACTCCAGCATGTTTCTCCTCTGGTTCTCCAGAAGGGCGACTGGTCCTCCGGGCTCCAGTCACCTCTGGGTCAGAAGGAAGCCTACACACTCTCATTCAACCCTGCTGAGCCGCGAGAAATAGGTGAAGACCATATACACACATGACAAGGAAAAGCCAAGCCCCTGCCACCCACCCAGCTAGCCTCACCTTTCCTGGGGGCCGTACTCCTGACCCCACGCGGACCAGCATGTCCCCAGTCACCAGGGAGGACAGGCACTCAGGACACAGCCTGGCTCGGCCAACCCATCCTGAGGGGCTTCTGCCTGCCCAGGACGTCTGTCCTGACTGCAAGAGTTTCAAGGGCTCTGTTATCAGTCGGGGCTAGGCCTGGGATGGAGTTAGAGGGACGTGCCACGGGCAGCTGGGTCCACTCCAGCCACTACAAGGCACCCTTCAGCAGCCAGGACAAGGTCCCTGGTGAGCCTTCTCTGCAGGTCGTGGAACAAGCCTGTCCCATTTTCTTCCCTGTAAATAGCAGGGCTGTTCTGTGATGTGGGCTCAATTGTTTTCCCGTGTCAGGGGTGTGTGGGGCAGGGACCAGGCCTGGAACGGAGAAAGGATGCCTTAGAGGCTGTAACCACTGGGGGGGTGGGTCAGACCCAGGGAGAAGGAGCTGCTACAGCCCAGCACCCAAGCTGAGCATGCCACTGTCCAGCCAGACAGGGGGCAGGGGTCCCACCAAGGGCCAAGCTCCTCACTCCCAGAGGACCATTGCAAACCAGGCACAGCACAGTCATACGACACCTTGGGGCTCCTGTGCAAGAACGGTCGGCTGCCCCCTTCCTCCCAGGCTCTCCCTGCACACACCTCAGGTGTGCGGGGCTGAAGGGGAGTTCACAGAGGGGCAGATGTGGTCCTGTGAGTCCCTGGATCAGCCGCTCAGCCCCTCCCTCCAGCCTTGAACACAGAGATGACCACAGCGCCTCGGTCAAGCAATGCAGTGAGGACAAATTCAGAGATTATGCACAGAGCTGCTGGACACAGTGATGCAACCTGATGGCCTCTCCCAGCTGGGCATGGTGACCACTGAACTGAGAGCATGTGTCCAAAAAATGACGGCCTCTTCTGCTAGGGGCTGCCTGGCTCTGGTCGCTCTGTTGGTCAGCACATCCACCCTATGAGAAAGGCCTGATGCCAGTGGGTGCCACCCAGTGTAGTGAGGAGTCAGTGGGGCGGGGACCACAAATGCCCATGCAGCTCTGGCTGCCTTTATGATTCTCCAAAGACCAGCAACCTGGTTTCCCTTGCACAGGGCAAGGCCCCAGGGTCCCCAGCTGGTGAGGAAGTGCATCAAGGTGAACACTGCCTAGCACCACCTCGCACACCCACCCCTGGTCTTGAACAGTCCTCTACACAGTAATTCAATCAGCAGGGCAGGTGTGAGGCTCGCCCTGTGTCTCCAAAGCCGCAGCCTCAGCCTCCGGACTGCAGCCTCTACACCCACCCCCTCACCCTGCACCCCAAACTCCACTCCTTTCCCAACAGGTTCAGCGACAGCAGCTGTCACACTGCCGCAGGCCTTATCAGGCCCCCCGGGCGCAGGCTCCTGGTGTCTGCCCCCGATCAAACGGTCACTGAGACAGAGGTCTGGCTGATGTGTGCTAAAGGAAGCCTGGAATGCAACTGGGGCAGGCATAGGTGATGGCCGCACACAGTAAGTCCCTGAGCCTTGAAGGTAAGTAAGAGGTGACAGGCCACACCATTTGACAGACACAACTATGCTATACAAAGGTGCGGTGCCCTTGCCCCCAGGTTGGGACCCAGGCAGGATAGGATCTTGCCTGGGTCCCAGTGAACAGTGACCAGGAAACTGCCCAAAACGAAGCTCCCTGTCCCCCTAACTGGAAGGTTTCTGGGAACCAGCAAGGGTGGGAGGGGCAGGCCCACCTCAGCAAGATGCAGTGAGAACCAGGAAGAGAAGGAGTGGTACACACAGACTCTGCAGAGAACAGCCCGATCTGGGCACTTGTTTGGGGTCTGATCCGGGTGCCCTCCTCCTCTCTTGCAGAGCCCTTATGACAACATGCCCAAGTTTTAAGTTTGGAGACAAGAAACAGGAGAGACAGGACAGTGAAGCCCTGGAGGCCTCAGTTGGTGCCCACCTTGTGCACATGCCACTCCCCAGTCTGGTTTGGGGACTTTCCAAGCAGGCTCATGGCAGCTGCCATTGATACCAAGGAGACAAATGCAACGACATTCACTGCAGGAGCCGGGGGAATGCAACTCCCAGCCAGTGCCAGAGCTGGATCATGCACTTGGATAAAACATCAATGCATCCCATCACGAGCTGAAGCCACGCCAGTCAAACCCACGTTATGAACACGCTTCATTCTGTCATTCACAAGAGACAAAGAGCATTTCAAGGACATAGACTGAAGTGTTCTTTACACTTTTTGACTCTTAAGAGTTTTTATGAAGTGAATAATATGCTTTACAATTTTAAGGCATGTTTACAGATTTAAAATACATAAGTTATCCGGTTTAAAAACAGGATTTCTATGAAAACTCTTTCTCTTCAAGATCCAGGGCTGAGAATGGAGACCACTCTGGCCTGTAAATTGCCAGAGGACGATAATTAGCCCTGAAGGCAATTTTCTTAAAGCAACAGCAATATTAAGAAAAACACTCCTACTTGGAAAAAATATTTCTTCTGTGATAGAGATTAAGGTTTTTAATTAGCCAGACAGAGCTAATGGTTTCAAAAGCCATCATTCCCCACCCACATAAACAGTGTGATGCAAAATTTATCTGATTTCCATCTAAAAGGTGTTAGCTCAGCAGATGACTAATACAAGGATGATCACTGCAGCTGACCCAGGTCCTGGTGCACATTGACAGGTCAGTTTGATTTACTGTAAAAGGAAAGAACGAGAGTCTATTTTTAAAAGCCTGTTTACAGGTACTGCATTTTCTTGATGATCACTGCAGCTGACCCAGGTCCTGGTGCACATTGACAGGTCAGTTTGATTTACTGTACAAGGAAAGAACGAGAGTCTATTTTTAAAAGCCTGTTTACAGGTACTGCATTTCCTCTTTAACAAAAAGTTAGTGAACAACCCACTGTGCAAGTTTGGGCCAAACAAAAATCACTGACTCATGATCAAGCTAACCACATTTTAGTACCAATTTTAAGCATTAATTCACTCTATTTAGCCCCAGAGCATGCTGTGTAATAATTCCGCATTGGCACACCGCCGCAATCACCCTCGTCACAGCTGTAAAGTGCACACGCCAGCTGGGGTCAGGCAGCGCCCAGGACCCACGGGGACCAGCCTGTTCTCAGTCTCACCAACAATGGTCCACACAGAGAAGAGAGGCCACAATGACAGGGCTTTGTGTACTCCCTCTGACCCTGACCCTTGTCCTGCAAGCCACCCAGGCTCTGGCACCTCTGTCCACACCCACCCAGGACAAGCCCTGGAGTCATGCTGGTGTCTCCCCACCACAGACCCTGCAAGGTTCATCCCCCGCTCCCTGCCAGCTGCAGTGACCCGCCATCCTTCCCTGGACTCCTCACCAGCCCCTGTGCCCTTCTCTCTGACTACATCTCTACCCACCCCAGCAGCCCTTCCCCTCGATGGTGAAGCTGCATGAGTACTTCTAAAACCCAAATTTGTCCTGACAAGTCTCTGCTGAAAAACCTTCAATGGCTCTCTGCTGCCTTTGGATTAAAATCCCAACCCTTTACCCCCCAAAACACAGGATGTTGCCTGATCCACCTCCCGCCCACACCCTGCACACCACCTGTTACCATTGCCCTGACCCCCCCAGGCCCTGCCCTCAGCCTGGATCCACTCCTTACGTCTATCTGCAAACATATCCTAAGTCCATGCTATGTACCAGGCACCACGTTAAGTGCCGGCAGAGCAAAATGGGCCTGCACCTGCCTTACAGGGCTTATCCAGTGTGTGAGACATGCAAATGTCCTGCGTGTGTGTACATGTGTGTGAATGTGCAAGTGATGACAAACTGCAGAGTCCTGTGCAGGGAAGCACGGCATGCCCAGAGATGAGCAGGACAGAAGCTCCCTGGTGAGAGGAGCAGCCAGAGTTCATACCTGGACCAGGAGGAGTCAGAACTGCCCACAGCATGCTTCGACTTGATATTGTAGCAGAATCTCACCCAAGGAGACCAAGTAGCACCTAACATTCTGCTTGCTTTAGAGCTCCTGAAAGTCCTTTTACCTGCACCACAGACTGCTCACTTGGCCCCTCAGGGCAGCAAGTCCTTCTAAGAGCAACAAGCCACGACCCTGGGCAAACTGTGCCCTCAGCACAACATCTGGCCGGTTGACACACCCCTTCCCCCCTACATCCACCATCCTATAAACTATTACATCATGAATGTGACGCATCCCAATCAGACCTGCCCCTATATTGAAAGATCCACCTTCAATTAAACCTCTAAGACTGACAAAGAGCCCACCTGACCTCCCCTCCCACATACATGCAGGACTCGGCCAGCTGCTCTTCTCCCCCATGACAACAGGAGTCACCCCAGCTCTGTGGGGCAGACAGGCCACTGTGTCAGACAACAAGGGGAGCTCTGCAGGCAGAGGAGTAGAAGGACAGAGGTCCTGTGGGAGACAGAGCCCAGTGTGTTTGGGACTAGCAGGAAGAGGGATCTGGCCGAAGTGCTGATGGCAACGCGAGAGCCCTAACTTTAGCCAGAAGCATCTGGAGAGCCAGGCTGCGGTGGCCGGGCTGCGTGGCAGGTCCGCGTGGCAGGTCCTGTTCAGATTGCTGCATGGGATCTAGATGTCCCAGACCAGGAGGAGGAGGTGGCAGGAGGAGCAGGCACTGATGCCCACCGCCCTGCAGGTTCCTCCATGGAGCTCCCAGATTCCGAGCGCCCAGCTCCCTCAGTGCCCCCTTTATCATTCCAGCCCCAACATCAGTGTGCCCACATTGCTTCCAGATTTTCCATCTGGGCCTGACTAAACCCCCGTGAAATTTTGGCCTCTGATCTACGTGAAAGAGAAACCTGGCAATGCCAGGCTCCACTGTGGACACAGGGCTGAGGGCTGGCTTGGAGGGGCACACGGTTACATCCAACCTTGCTTGGAGATGATCACAGAGGTGGGGGCAGATGTGCAGGAAACACTGGTGGAAAACTCACAGCCCCTCATGGGTACCCATCCCACAATCTCTCTTTCCCACCAGACTACAAGGCTCTGATATAATATGCCTGCATCTTGCACAGTTATGGACATGAGGACCACCCCATGGTGAAGGGGGTGAGCTCAGTGCGTTCCTAATCCCCCTCTCTGCAGTCAGCACCCAGAGAGCTGGGACTGCATCTCCTGCCTTTTCTCACTGGCCCAGGCCACAGCCTCAGGCCTGAGATGCAGTTGGTACCCTGGTGTAGCCTGTGTCAAGGTCAGTGGCCAGAGCAATGGGAAAAATTCAGTGGGATGACCCCCACATGGCCACCACGAGGGTGTTGGCTGCTGCCTGAGCCCCACTGGCCCCCTGCAAGTCAAGGAAGGAGAAACCTGGCCTTGGGCTTACTGGTCTCTAAGAGCCTCCTTTTAGATGCACACGGCTCTGCAAAGAGAATGCAGACCTTGTTCTTTAAGTCTCAGGAGCATACACAGAGAACAATAAGGAAACCAGGCAGAGACAAAATCTCAGAGGAGTGAGATGCTCAGCAGCAAGGAAGGGAGGAGGGGCAGGCGCCATCTGAGCCTGGTGCACAAGAATAAACTATCTGCCTGGCCAGGGTTGTCATCCTCCACCTGCTAGAAATACAGAGTTTAAGGTACAGTTTGAAAAGACAAATGAGTTTCACTTCTGCAGGTCCCAAACAGCTGGCAAAGAATCAGACCAAGCCCCCTATGAGCTCTCAAGACACATGCACGGGTAGAGACGGAGTAAGGCTCTTTGTGGTTTTATGATGATCACGTCCAGCCCCAGAAAGGGATCAGCACTAGACAGCACCTGGTGTAGCTGCGGTCCTCCTCCTGTCTTTCTTGCCCCTCCCCCGAGAGGAAACGCCAGACCCCAGGCAGACAGGAGTCAACGCTCAGGACCCTGGTCCACCCATGTGCAAGCACTGTCTGCAAGCTGTGTTTAACGTAACACAGGCTCGACAGCAGGCAGGTAACCTTCTACGGCTCGCCTGCACAGCCTCTGCCCCACTGGGAACTCAAGCCCCTCCAGAAGGTGAGTCACAGCCCACAGCCGCCTGTGTAGAGGCCCTGCCTGGCTCCATCCACCCCCAAGAGGGACTTCCCACAGAGGACTTCCCCATTGCTTCATGAGTGAAACTCTCAGGACGGCCGTGGGATCATGACCACCCACCCAATTGCCAGAACAGAGGCCAGGGCTCTGTAGAGGCCCTGCCTGGCTCCATCCACCCCCAAGAGGGACTTCCCACAGAGGACTTCCCCACTGCTTCATGAGTGAAATTCTCAGGACGGCCGTGGGATCATGACCACCCACCCAACTGCCAGAACAGAGGCCAGGGCTTAGGGGAGTCCTGGATAAGAACAGATGTTGATGCTCAGTCTAGACACACGCTCTAGCCACAGGCTACGTGGGAGGCCGAATAAAGAACTTCAACAGGACCAGTGCAGTGCACATGGCAGGGGAACCGTCCACCTTCCCACAGGGCCAGGCTGCCCACCACCTTGTCATTGACCTCAGAGTAGATGTGCCAGTTGTTCCTGCATAGTCTCCAGTCTGGCACACAATAAGCCCTCCCTGCAAAGTGCAGGCTGGACCCCACCCACATGTAACCGCCACTCAGGAAGCAGGCTGGGCCAGCAGCAACCACCAAAGGAGCATGAGCCTGGGGCAGGTGAGTGGCTGGACAGCCCCGGACTGCAGGCCTTGGCTGCTCCCCAACCCTCCCAAGCCGCCTCTGAGCTGGTGCTGAGTCCTGATGGGCACAGGACTAACCTCTACACCTCCACCTGCAGCACAGGTGTGGCCAGGCCATGAGAGGGTAAATGCAGACCCTGACCTCAGTTGGCACCCAGCACAGGTGAGGCCGCCCAGGCTCAGGCAACACTGCGGGAGCTCAGGCAGCACTGCGGGAGCTCAGACTCAGAGAGCGTTTGGGGAGCGCAGGGCACCGACAGGCCCAGGCAGTACCTGGATGTCAGCACCCTGAAAGAGCCCAGGGTCAGACACAGTGACGTGCACCCCACATCATGGACAGGCACACCCCTCCACTTGGAAACACACACCCCTCTGAATGTGCACATGCCCACATTGCAATGGGCACACCACCATGCTCATACACCCACCAAATGTAATTGCACACACTCCACCCCATACATGTGCCCAGCCTGCCACAGGCAGTCAACAGTACCCACACCAAAGAGAACTCCAGCTGTGAGCATGTCCCCAGCATGAGGACATGTTGTCGTTTCACCACCGTCTTCCCTCATAATAGACTTGCTTTCCATTTACTGCTTTAATGCCTTGGACTCTACCACTTGTTTAATCATCTTTGAGAAATGACACTCAACACAGGTGTAATTCTGCAACCAAGTGGTGGTCTTTGCTTCCCTTTTCACCTGGTCCTCCCTCCCCACCTCCACAGCCTCCTTTCTGGCTGACCCCCACGGCTATTACACTAGCACCCTTATCCTCCCCTGCCCAGGAATCATGGGAAACACACACGCACCATCCAGCATGCACAGGCAGGAACTCTCCTGTAATCACTGTATCACAAGAGCATTTCATTACACACCCAAAGCACAGTGAGGGGGCCTCCCTCAGCAGCCATCAACACATACTACAAAGCTGCTGCACGTGTTATCTTGGCATGTGGGAAAAAACAGGTCAGTAGAGTGCAATGGAGAATCCCCAAACAGAACCCAGTTTACATGAGAACGTAACAGATGACAGAGTTAAAGTTCAGTTCATTGGTCAAAGGACAGATTATTGACTCATCAGTGGCAGCACACTGGACGGAAATAAAATTGGACTCCCCCGGCCTCACACATCTTATTCCTTGTTGTACAAAAGCATTCTAGACACGCTCAAGAGTTTAATTCAAAAATAAATATAGAAAAGGAAGAACAAATTTTTAAAAAGAGCTTAATTCAAACACACAAAACAAAACTCCTGCGACAAAACCAGGAGAAATCCATGGAATCTTAACAAACACTGGCACCTACATACAAGCTATATTCAAAGAGAGAGTCATATTTGACTGCAACATGATTTAATCTGGATGGCAAATGAGACATTAATAAAAGTAACTAGCAGACCATGAATTGGGAATAAATGTTTTCAAAGCAGAAGGAAAGAGGCTTAATATCCATAAGCAACAGCTCTTACAGATCCGCAAGAGAGGGATGAACATCCCATAGAAACAGTCACAGAACACAGCAGGTGAATCACAGAAGCCTCAAAAAGGCGAAAGAACACGGAGCAAAGACACCGACCTCACCAGGATTCAGGGAGGCACAATCCAAGCAAGAACAGAGCTGTCACTCTGCCCCGCAGACCAACCAGGTGGAAAGACACCCAACTCCACTGCCACGAGAGGCTGCTGGGACCAGGGCATGGCACACACTTACAGGAAAAAACAAACTGGTAGATCTTTTCAGAAACTAATCTGGCAAGAGCTTTTTAAGAAAAAGAGACACACACCCTTTGACCCAGCAGTGCCTCTCCCAAAGTCTATGCCACTGAATGCAGTTCCCAGCATGTGGTGAGCATATTTATGGAAGCACTGTTTACACCATTGTTTTCCTGTGGCAGCTCTAACCAATTGTCACAAACCGGGTGGCTTAGGACAACCACTTTATTCTCTCTCACTTCTGGAGGCCAGAAGTCTGATCAGTTTCCCTGGACCCAAACTCAAGGTGTCAGCAGGACCACGCTCCCTAGGCAGGCCCTAGGGGAGAATCCCTTCCTGGTTTCTTCCAGCCTCTGGTGGCTGCCCACTGGCACCCCTTGGTTTGTGGTTCCTCAGCTAGTCAGCATTCTCCAGAGAAACAGAACTAATAAGATGTGTAAAGAGAGAGAAAGAGATTTAGTACGAGGAATTGGCTTATATGATTACCGAGGTGGATGAGCCCCAAGATCTGTCATCCAAAGGCTCAAGACCAAGGACAGCTTATGCTTCAGTTCACAGGCAGTCAGACAGGAGAGATTCCCTCTGACTCAGGAAGGCCGGTCTTTTTGGTCTATCAGGTCTTCAACTGATTAGAGAGGCCCACCCACACTGGGGAGGGCCATCTGCTTTATTCAGTCCACCAATTCAAATGTCAATCTCATTCAGACACAGCCATAATAATGTTTGACCACATATCTGGGCACCCCGTGGCCCAGTCAAGTTTACACACAAAATTAACCATCATGCTCTTCCCTCCAGGGTCTGTTCCATCTTCACACGGCCTTCTCCTCTCCTTGTGTCTCCCTCTGCCTCCCTCTTAAAAGGACACTGTGACTCCACTTAGGACCCACCAGATAATCCAGAGTAATCTCCCCATCTCAAGAGCCTCCACTTAATCACATCTGCAAAGACCCCACATACACAGGTTCCAGGGATTGGAACCTGGTATCTTTTCTTTTTTTCTTCCTTTTTGTCTTTTTTACTGACCGGTAACGGGATCGCAACCCTCGGTGTCGCGCCCGTACCGGGGACCGGCAACGGGATCGCAACCCTTGGTGTTGCGCCCGCACCGCGCTCAGCCAGTGAGCAGGAACCGGTCTCCACATGGGATCCGAACCCTCAGTGGGAGCGCCGCCACGCTCCCAAGCGGCGCACTCTCCAGTGCGCCACCGGGCCGGCCCGGAACCTGGTATCTTTAATGGACATCAGTCAACCTACAACAAGGGACAAAAACAAAAAAATAAAAGAACCCTGAGACTGAGTGGGTGGGGCTGGTCTAAGGACATGACCCCACCCCACCCCACCCCACATGGCCAAAGAAGGAAACAAGATGCACCATAACGTCTCTCTGGGTTTAGAGAGGAGGACAGTAGAGGCAAAGTTTGCTTTCACAATTTTTCTAGGGCTCTGAAGTTTCCAGCACAGATGAGTAGCCCTCTGTGACTTGGTCAAAGGTGCGGGCCATCCAAGACCCTGGTGGCCACACCTTTCAGAAGGAGGCAGCAGCAGGAGGAGATCATGCATGTGAGAGGTCGGCATGCCAGGCCTGCTGGGGAGGGAGGCCTCTCCTTCCTGGACACCCCCCACCCCGGCACTCCCGCACCCACACTGCACCCAGTCCCAAAGCATAACTGTGGCCAGGCCTGGGGGAGAGGGGTGTTCCTTAGTCACATACCCTACCCTCTGTGCCCAGCCCAGAGGACTCCACAGGGCTCCACGCAGGGTGCCCTTGAGGGGCCAGCACTGCACCCCAAAACTGCAGATGAGAGGAGATTCTCCTGGCCTCACACACTATCCATCCCCACATGCCCCCTTCCTAAGTGGCCACGTGTCCACCTACCCCCCTGTCTGTCCATCTGACCTCCCAACCCACCAGATCATCTCTCCTCTGAACCCAATCCTCTTACCTCTGTGCACTGAGGTGTTTGTCCTGGCAATCATGACAGAGGCACCCTGAGAGCCAGTCCATCCATGTGACCCTTGCAGGACAGCAAGGTGCAGAGCACTATGAACACATCTACCTGGCAGATGCAGAACAAGGACATCCCAGGCGGGCCTGCCTTCTGGGAGAACTCACGCACTGGCTCCAGCTGGGACCCACTGCTTGGGCCAGTCCTTAGATGTCTCCCCAGACACCTAAGGCACCCAGACACCTCCTCCCTTGCATCTCAAGCTTCACGTGTCCCCAGACCATGCTCTCACCTCCCCAAAGCTGAGATGCCTCCTCAAGAGCCCAGCTGGAGACCTGAGTGGAGCCTCCCTCTTTGCAACTGCTCAGGCCAAAGCCGCAGGACTTCCTCGGCACTCACACCCCACTTCCTGCCACACCACACCCCAGATCCAACCTGGCAGCAACTCCCCTCGGCTCCACCTCCAAATAAAGACCCAGGGGCATTCCCTACCTCCATTGCTGCACAGTAGCCTAGACCGCTACCTCTCTCCTGGACCTCCTCACAGCCTCCTAACTGAGTGCCCAGCACCCCAGGCCACAGTCCCTTCTCCCCAGCAGCAGCCAAGGTCCTCTCCACCCCCGCAGCTCCCATCTCAGAGTCCCTGAGCACCAACACTCCCCATCTACCATGTCCCCTTGCCCACACACTCCCTTATCTTGTTTCAGCCCATTGCCCCCAACAATATTCCACCCAGGGCTTGCTCCCACCTGCCTTAGGGCCTCTGCGCCTGTCATTTCCTGTGCGTGGAACGCTCCTACCAATGCCCAGGCCTGGTGCCTGCCTATGCTCAACCAACCGTCCCTTCTCCTCCAGGCCCTCAGTTTACCCTTCTAGAAGGGCCCCTGCCCCTTCTCTGCTTGATTTCTCCCCTTGCGCCCAACACCATCTGACCCACTTACATCTGACCACTGATCCTGTGGGGGGCTGTCTTCCCCAACAGTGAGTGCTTCTTCCTCAGCCCAGGCCCCACTGCCCAGGTGTGCAGGGCCTGGCACAGGAGTTCAGTGAATGGAGAACGAGGGCCTTGGAGGACCTGTCCCTCCCTGGGGGTGGGCGCTCTGAGGAGCTGCCGTGATCCATACGACTGCAGCAGAGTGGGTGTAAAACCACAGGCCCGAGCACATGGATGAGCACGTGCCAGGCACCCGGAAAATGACTTCATGAAAGGCTCGTTTCACGGCCTCTGGTGTGCATGACAGCATCACCCACATGTCCACTCCTGAAAAAGAAAAACGGGGCCTTTGTGGGATATAAATAGCCCGGCCACATGTGGGAGTGCCCAGGGGGCTTTTCCCAGGACTCTGGCATGTGCCCCTCTGTCTGGACCCCAGAGGCTGCCAAAGCAAGCACACAGGAGGTGCAGGAGAGGGTTGCATAGGGCCCTCCTCCCCTGGAGCACAGTGCGGGCTCATCACAGGCCCTCACTCACGTCCAGGCTGAGTGCTCCCATCAGTGTGATCAGGACACATCTGTGATGTGCACAATCAGCCACAAACGTGCTGTGTTTCTTTACCCACAGAAAACAAGGGAGAAGAAACCTGGATAATGCAGGGCCTTTAGGGGAGGAGGTGCCCCATGCTAGAGAAAAACAATCTGAGTGGTGAAGCCCATTTCTTTACAAGGCCCAGCAGGCTACTTTGTAATTGTCTGCAGAAAAGCAAAAAACAAATAGCACTTAAAGCTGGCTTAAAAGCACTCTCGAAGCCTGACACAGTGGTTACCAGCCAGTATTACCAACCACCAGAGCTCGACCTTGACAGGCGGAGACTAAGGGCACCAAAGAGTGTCTAGATCTGCGCTGTCTGACATGCACACCAGATAAGCACTCATGTGACTTTGGATTTTCCTAGAAGTTACGTTAAAAGAGTAAAACCAAACAGGTGAAGTTTATTTTAGTAATAACATTTTATTTAACTCAGTACATATCCAAAATATGACCCTTCAGCACGTAACTAACACACATGTCATGAACACAGTATTGTCCGCTCACTTGCGTGTGCTAAGTCTCCCCGGTCAGCTGTGGACCCGACACTCCAGGCGCATCTTGGCTCTGATCGACCACACATCCAGTGCCCCTGCCACGTGTGGTGTCCACCATGACATTTGACAGTGCATGCCTATAGCAAGGAGAGGCAGTGCCACCCACCCACACGGAGCTGCTCATATGAGGAGCCAGTGTGGATCCAAGTGAGCTGAAGGTGTGGAAGCTTCTGGTCACTAAACTGAACCCTCGGCCCATGGCCAAGTCCTAGCTCAGGTCCAGCCCCTCACCCATGCATGAGGCAGCTGAACAGCTAACACTCTCCACATCCTGTCCTGCTAGAGCAGCTGTAAGTCACCCCATTCTACACATACTCCCTCTGTGGTGGCCCACTCCTCCTGTACAGTAATCTATATCACATGGCTTATCCTCAAAGCCAGTCTTCAGAGAGTAAAAGCTCAAATCATTGATCACTAGTCAGATCAGTGCCTACAGGACCCTGAAGGCCCGTCAGGGGTGAGATCCGGGGCATTTTTCCAGGTGACAGCCTCACAGAGCTGTAGCCAGAGGACCAGAGAGACTGTCCCAGCCTTCTGAAATGTGCAGAAGTAATTACCTTACATTTCAGTGTCTTTAATTAAACCTACAATCATCCTACTCTCAGCTCTGTGTCACACTGAACTCCACTTGCTCAAGACCCAGGACAGCCGATGTTTCAGTTCACAGGCAGTCAGACAGGAGAAATTCCCTCTGACTCGGGAAGCCTGGCCTTTCAGTCCATCAGGCCCTCCTGTGAGCGCGACTCCACCGCACTGAAGGTGCAGCAGCCTCCGCCTCCGGGGATGAGCGCACACTCGTACCACAGGGAAGCCAGGCAGCACACACGATGTGTACTCGTTAAGACTATGCGATTGTTTTACACTAGCAACTAGCGTGGGGGGAGAAAAGGAAAGAAAAACCTAAAACTCAGGAAGCATCAAAAAAACAACAAAACTCAAAGTAATTCATTTTCTGCACTCAACTCCCCATAAGCATACGTTTAAGAGTTTGGGGCTAAGGGCTGGCCCAGTGGCGCACTGCTACAGTGCGCCGCTTGGGAGCGCGGTGGCGATCCCGCCGAGGGTTCGGATCCCACATACAGACCGGTTCCCGCTCACTGGCTGAGCGAGGTGCGGGCGCAACACCGAGGGTTGCAATCCTGTTGCCGGTCCCGGTCCGGTACGAGCGCGACACTGAGGGTTACGATCCGTTGCCGGACACAAAAAAAGACAAAAAGGAAAAAACAAAAAAAGTTTGGGGCTAAGAAAAAAAATCGCAGGCAAAATATAGCATTAAATCCTGTCACTCCCTGGCCCCCCAGGCAGATGTCCAAGAGAAACTGATCCTCCAGCCTCTGAAGCCCCAGAGCCCTGGGCTGTGGGTCCGATTGTGAGATTCTAGGGAAGCTGCTGGCAGGTGGCAACATTCCCGGCCACCCACCTGGCAGGCTGCAGTGGGCATCCCCAGCACCCCAGACCCATCTCGGCAGCCAGACCTCACCATCTGGTCCCTGCTCTCACCAGGGGACATGCAGGCCTGACGGTCAACTTCCTGCAGAGACCATCCTCTCAGGACCACATCCTGGAGTCGGGTATCACAGCAGCAACAGGAAGGACAATGCCTGCTCTGTCCCCACACAAAGAACCCACCAACAGCAAAGCTGTCTGTACTGATCACTCCATGTTGGAAACTGTCCCTTTAAAGCACTGTTTTTGCTTCCACTTCAGTACAAGTTCTAGAATTTATGTCTTAATCATCCTAAGCATTTCCTTTCCAAATGGCCTTTTGTATGCACACTATTTATGATGTGAAAGCTAAAGCCAGGGAGATCCCTAACCCCAGAGCAAGGTCTGCCCGAGGAACAGGAATCAGAGGGCTGGGGGCTGAAGCCTGAAGGTTCTCTCCGTGGAAACGGTCGGTCAGCACAACCCAGCTTTCTGGATGGGACAAGGGGACTTAAGTATCCTGCATGTTATGACAAAAGTCACACCTGGAAACTCTTAACGCAGCCACACCTGCATAAACCTTTAATCCACGTCTCTGGGACCAGCCTCAGAAGGCGTGGGTGTTTGAAGTGGATGCATCTCCCCCAGCTCAGGTGAGGCAGACGGGGTCAAACCCCCCTCCCCATTTCCACTCCCTCCCCTATTTCCATGCCCAGATCCACCAGGAGTCAGGGCATCAGGTCCTTGTCGGTGGCTGGCCCCCAAACAAATCAAACAGAAAGGGCTCCTCTAACGTCCTCTTCTCTTCTGGCTCAATCTGAACAAGTAAACAAGCCAGAAACACAAGAACTGCTCAGGCTGCCCCTGAGCTGAAGACGGATCCTTCTTGGGGCTGCTGTGGGTGCCCTCGATGCCCAGTGAGAGCAGCAAACCCTGGTTTAATTTTGACAGCTGCCCACAGTGACTGCAGGGTGTGAGGCTGAGGAGAGACCCCACCCACCCCTGCAGGCCACTGACCCCTCAAGGGACACTGGATCAATATGCACCCTGGCACTGGGGAGCCCTCCCATTCTGCAGAGTCACCCTGAGTGACAGTCCTGCACAGGGACATGCAATGTGCTGGCTCTGGACGCCCTGGAGACTGTGAGGCGGGGCGGCCACCCACAGCCCCCAGCAGACCTGGTCCACTGGTGTGCCCGTGAGCACTTCTCACAGCCCGGGCAGCACTGCGCCCTCCAAGTTTATAGAGAAGGAAACTAAAGCACCAAGAAGAAAGGGCCAGCCCAAGGCCCAGGCCAAGCAGCGTCTGCAAGGCAGGCGGACCCCAAGCCATAGGTGGGAAGGGGTGGCCTGG
This sequence comes from Galeopterus variegatus, assembly GCF_000696425.1. Taxonomy (NCBI): domain Eukaryota; kingdom Metazoa; phylum Chordata; class Mammalia; order Dermoptera; family Cynocephalidae; genus Galeopterus; species Galeopterus variegatus. The sequence continues at coordinate 318,120 of NW_007726675.1, read as the reverse complement.
CTCATGCCCATACAGGGGGCTGGGCACATCACTTCACCACACTGTGCAGGAAGGGAACCAGTACCTTCCCGGGGATGCCACAACATGCTGATATGCCTACCATACACCTATGCACAGCAGGGCCATGCACCAGCACTCCTGAATCTTAGACATACAGCTCCTCACAGGAGTGACAGCAAGGGGCTGGCAGCCCTGGAGGTCCTCCCCAGCCCCAGCCTGCCCCAGCCCTCCCAACCCTCCCTGATCCTCCCAGTCCCACCCCAGCCTTCCCAGCCCTCCCTGGCCTGAGCTGCAGCCTCCCCCAGGCATAGGTGCTATGAGTCAGTGAGACAGGAGAAGAGCAAGCCAACTCTTGGAGATCCCTACAGTGGGGTGACAGACCCCTTAAAGACCCAACAGAACTCCTGGGCATACCAGTCCCAAGGGGACCATGGGGTGGGGGTCTGGGCAGGGGCTTGGCCTCTCAGGCACCTCCTCGGCCCCAGACCCTCCCTCTCTGCCTGGAGAGTCAGTGCTGGCCCAGGGTGTGGGGCCCACCACATAACAAGCCACGCCCCCTGCATCACCTCGCTGGCAGCTCTTCTGTCCACATCACATGGAGCCATCCACGTTCTCTGCAGCCACATCCCCCAAAAGGACCATGACCACCCAGGCAGAGACGCCTGAGCTTTCTGAAACAGACTTTCCTCCTCTGCTCTCCAGTGTCCACCTGGGCCAGGGCTCATAATGCACAGATGGAGCTGCTGACTGCTGGGCGGAGCACCTGGGACAAGACCCTCTGCAGAGCCACTGCTGAAAAGAACTATCCCTCTCAGGTGATTTCATCGCTCACCTAATGACCACTGTCATCAAACGTTTCAGCAACCAAGATACAGTTTCCTCCTCCTGTCTGGTGTTTGCAGAGTCTGAAACAGAATTACAAAAGCGGACATTCCGGCAGAAAGAACTCTGAATCCCTTAGAGCACACACAGACAAATTCCACCCTTGCCAAGCTAAAATGCCCCCACCCGGGTTTCTGCAAGAGCATTGTGCAAAACAGCAGTCAGTCACAGAGTGCCGCTCACCTGGTCAGGTGCGGCCAGGTGAGGCATCACAGCTAAAGGACGATCACTTTAGTGATTTGTGTCATCTGAGCCTCCCTGACTCTGCCATCTCCTTCAGTCCCTGGCCAGGCGCCACAGCAGAGTCAGCTTAGAGAGCGCGGGAAGGGGCAGGGCAGGTTGAGGCCTCACCAGAATAACATCTAAACACAAAGAAGAACTAACGACCAGAATAACGTCTAAGCACAAAGCTCCTGAAACAGCCCGATTCACAATCACGTATTATGAAAATGTGGGTGCTGGCACTCAGTGTTTCAACAACTTTTCAGCTTTAAAATGAATTACATACTTCAAAACCAAAATCGGAAGAGAAAGAGGAAGAGGGGGAGGAGGACGAGGGTAAAAAGGAGAGAAAAGAAGCCCAAAAAGTGCCCGAATTTGTGAGGGTTTTTTAATAATCTTATAAGTTGGGGAGGACTTACCAAGCCTCACATGTAAAGAAAAAACATGAAGCCACAAACAGAAAATACGACAGCCTCAACGCAAAGGGCTCCCAGGCCTCCTGGAGGAGGCAGCAAGCATCCCAAAGTCCCCCAAGCAAGGGGCAGCCAAGCAGCTCAGCCGCTCAAATGCACAGAAACTGCAAACGGCAAGTTAAGAGGGGAGCTGTTCAATGTCACATATGACAAAAGAAACACAAATTAAAGCAAGCTGGTCATTTTCATCTTTCGGATGGGCAGTGATTTAAAGGTCTGAGCACCCCAGAGCCAGTGATGGTGCAGCTGGGCTGCGCCGTCCTACACCGTGGGGCGGAAGAGAAGCAGCAGCCACCTGACCGTGACCCTCAGGATGCTTCCCACTCACTCACAAAGATACCCTAAAAGGATGTTCCCTGCCTCGTAGCAAAGCATGAAAAGCAGCCTCAAAGTCCATCAGCAGCTGACCAGAGAGTAAATATATGGTTTGTCCAAATGCCAGAATTTATTACTCAGGGCGAGGCGCTCTCCTTGTGCAGAAACAAAACTGCCCGAGACAGAGTGAAAAGGTGGGCCACGGAGGGCTAGCTAGGGTAGGATGCAGCTCCATGTGTTGTAACATACGTGTAAATGGCTGTACATGGGAAGCAAGCTTTTGGGAGGACAAACAGGATGCTACATTTACATGCTTCTATATTGGTGTTTGACCCTGCACATGCTACAGACACAGCACAGTCCCCTAGTTAGCAGCACCCCACTTTTTTTTCTCTTGGGGAACCCCTAACTGCCAATTCCATGTGGCGCATGCACAGAGGAAGGCCAACTCACGCCTGGTCATGCATTGTGCTTCCTGAGCCCACCTAGAGGACTCACCTGCCACACATACACTGCACACACAAACTTACACACAAACTCTCATGCACACACACATGCACAACTGTTCAATGTCACATATGACAAAAGAAACACAAATTAAAGCAAGCTGGTCATTTTCATCTTTCGGATGGGCAGTGATTTAAAGGTCTGAGCACCCCAGAGCCAGTGATGGTGCAGCTGGGCTGCGCCGTCCTACACCGTGGGGCGGAAGAGAAGCAGCAGCCACCTGACCGTGACCCTCAGGATGCTTCCCACTCACTCACAAAGATACCCTAAAAGGATGTTCCCTGCCTCGTAGCAAAGCATGAAAAGCAGCCTCAAAGTCCATCAGCAGCTGACCAGAGAGTAAATATATGGTTTGTCCAAATGCCAGAATTTATTACTCAGGGCGAGGCGCTCTCCTTGTGCAGAAACAAAACTGCCCGAGACAGAGTGAAAAGGTGGGCCACGGAGGGCTAGCTAGGGTAGGATGCAGCTCCATGTGTTGTAACATACGTGTAAATGGCTGTACATGGGAAGCAAGCTTTTGGGAGGACAAACAGGATGCTACATTTACATGCTTCTATATTGGTGTTTGACCCTGCACATGCTACAGACACAGCACAGTCCCCTAGTTAGCAGCACCCCACTTTTTTTTCTCTTGGGGAACCCCTAACTGCCAATTCCATGTGGCGCATGCACAGAGGAAGGCCAACTCACGCCTGGTCATGCATTGTGCTTCCTGAGCCCACCTAGAGGACTCACCTGCCACACATACACTGCACACACAAACTTACACACAAACTCTCATGCACACACACATGCACAAACACAGATGCACACACATACCACACACTAACATACACACAGACACACACACACACACACACTGTGCATGTGCTTCTCCCCTTCCCAAAGAGGTCTCCAGCCCAGCAGCCCACCACCTGCTCACACACCAGGGAAAGAACCTCCCAACTCCTCGGCAACAGACACAGATTCTGAGTCATTGCCGCTGCCTGGAGACTTCACAGGCCTCTCTGATCAGTGATTCTCAAACTGGAATGTGCAGAAGAACCCGTGGTGGGAGTATGAGAACTAGATCCCTGGGCCCCAGTTGGAGCTGCCATCATGTGAAGCTCTGGAGTGGGTCCAAGAACGTGCATTTCTAACAGGTTCTTGGGATGCCACTGCTGCTGGTGGTCCAAGGGCCACACTCTGAGAAACGCTGTTCCAGAATACAGTATTTGGTCGCAGATGGCCGTGTCAGGGAACAGAGGAGGCCCGTTCACTCCCTGATGAATGCCTTTGATCCTTTCATGTGCCCAGCTCCACCAAAAGTCCCAGCCTCCTGAGGACACGAGGAAACACACAACTGAAGAAGGCAGTTGCAGGGAGTGAAAACTCAGAACTTGTGTGTGAGAAAAAGTCTTCAGGTGCGTGTGTATTACCAACACCCCCAGAGTTGCTACCACCAGGAGGGATGAGAATCCTCCTGCAGCCCTGGCCCTGCTCTACCCCTGCATCCCGGGCCTGCCCTTCATCCTCCCCGGGGCGCAGGAGCTGCCCCTGTATGCAGCAGGCACCTTCCTCTGTCACCCTGGCTCAACTGCCTCCTCCCTAGAAGGAGGGTCGCACAGGAGGCCTGGCCAAGGGAGCCCAGGCCAACGACCAGTCAACTAAAACAACACGCCCTGTTCTGTGCAAAACTCTGGGTGACAAGCAGGACAAAGCTGACTCTACCCAAACCCTGTGCTTCTGGGAAACAGTGATGGGTAAGAAATCCCCTACCTTCTGTGTTCCAGAACAACCTGCTGCACCACTCAGCCCTACTGATCAGTCACAAAATGCCTGTAGCAAACCTTG
>NW_007726675.1:301984-313294 GCF_000696425.1 Galeopterus variegatus | reverse complement strand
AACAACCTGCTGCACCACTCAGCCCTACTGATCAGTCACAAAATGCCTGTAGCAAACCTTGGTTCACCTCCTCTCCTTCCCCAGGCCCTTTGGGCCCACCTGGGCCAGCAGCAGCCCCTCCTGAGAACAGGCTCAGTGAAACATCCTCTGATCATTCCACCCTCATCCCACATCCCATACCTGGATCTTTCCAGCCTTGTCTATACTTCCCTGGGGAAGAAAAACCCTTTTGGCCTAACCCTTGAGAGGCTTGTGATCTCAGCCTCTCAGCCAGAGTGTGGACGGCCCCCTGCCCCTACGGCAATAGTCCTTTCTCTCTCTTTTCATTTTTTTGTGGCTGGCTGGCACAGGGATCTGAACCTGTGACCTTGTAGGAAAGTCTCTTCTTACTAAATCTGGATTTGCTTTTTATTTGACACCTGCTTACAGATTACAAACAACTTGAAGCTCCAAAATGCGTTATACACCTGTGTGACGAAACTGAATGCACAGGTAAGATCTCTGATCTCTGCTTCCCCAAAGACCGGCACTCACAGGTTTAAACAAGGGCCCACCGGTACAGGGTCATGGCTCAAGAGATGGCTCAGGGATATACCTGAGGCCCTCCTCCCCCAATCACAGCTGCTCCTGAGGGCTGGAGAGCAAGAGAAAAGGGGAGAAGCCACATCAGAAGAAAATCACACAGTTCAGACACCTGCATCACATGGGGAACCCTTCCCCTCAAACATAGAACTGGGCACACTAGGCATCTGATTTAAGCCAACCTCCCTTCGGGCTGTGAACAGTGGTCAGCAGGGCCAGCTACACATCACACACAGCTACCTATGTGGCCATCACACTGATGCCAGGAAGGAGGACATGGCCAGGCCACCCGCTGTCCCACACACCCCACCACGGACAGCAGTTTCCCCAGATGGAAGCCTCTACCACCTAATCACACACATATGTGGCTCAGGGCCTCTGCTGAACTCAGCAATGCCCTCTCCAGTGCCCAAGTTTCCCTTTCCTAAAGTTACTAATTGCATAAGTGAAAGAAAATGTCATTTCACTGGCAATCAAAAAAATGCAGATTTAAACAAGAGGCCATTCTCCCCCTAAAGACAGAGGAAAGAATGATGAGGTTCAACGGACGTGGGGAGGTGTAAGCCTGCCCCATTGTCAATGGGAAGACTCTTCTAGAAAACCACATGGCAGGAACATCAGGAACCTTATAAGGGTCTGTCCTCCCTATGGGCAATGACCATAAACAGAGACAGATAATCACAGAAGCTTTGAAACTGAAAACATCCCCAAAGAAGGAGTAAATAACTGAGGTATAGAAAGCAACAGATTGGGGCCAAAGTGTGAGTGTACGTCTTCCCCACATATGACCTCAAGCAAATGGCTGCAGTTCTGAGTTGTACTGGCCTCAACTAACCAAGGAGGCAAGTATGACCTGCTGCCTGCCCAGGACAACATGGGACACACCAGGAAAGCTGCCGGGATGTACCTCTGAAAGTTTTCCTCCTACATTGGGAGAGTAATGTACAGATAGAAATCTTGCTGTCCTGGACACGACAAACCCCAGAGTCCCGGGGCCAATGCATATTTATTGAATAACAATGGACAACATGGGACACACCAGGAAAGCTGCCGGGATGTACCTCTGAAAGTTTTCCTCCTACACTGGGAGAGTAATGTACAGATAGAAGTCTTGCTGTCCTGGACACGACAAACCCCAGAGTCCCGGGGCCAATGCATATTTATTGAATAACAATTGAATTAATAAATAGATTTAAGAAGGCTACGGTGAGTTTTAGGAACCCTCTTTTCCCAGCTGCTTATTAGGTTTGGGTTAGGAAGGCAAATACTTAGGCTTTGCAGGGTCCCAAACTGCAGAGGATGGTGTTGAAATCACTCTCTACCCAGGACAGTCTGCAGACCCAAAAAGAAATGCTTAGAAACTGTGGTGCAAACCCTTGAAACTTAACTTCTCAGAGGTACAGATGTTGGGACATCTCACTAACTTCAGCCCGGAACTTAAGATATGGCCCTATTATAACGCACAGTAATTAAGACCATTACCCCTATGTTAATTCACAATACAAAACCCGCAAAGCTGGTTTCTGCAGGGAAGCAGAGCTCCAGGGGAAGTGGCCACCCACGCTCTGCCTTAAAATAACACTGACTTGAACGGCAACAGACCATCCCATTAGACACGGAAATGTTTTTTCCTTGTGGCATATCCAATAACGAGAGCTGTGTTTTCTTTACAAAATAATTTTGTAAGATGATGGAATGTTTTAAATTTGAAGGAGCAAAAATGCCCCAATACCAGTCTACAGAAAACAACTAATGCTTATCACTCGAAACAACAATGAGCCAACAACACCTACTTAAAGCTGTCCTTGGTCATTTACCAAAAGTATGAACAGCCCATTTCTGAGTTGCAAATCTACTTGAAGTTTGTATGAATAATCAAGTCGTCTTCACAGACAGGGGTCAGCTCCTAGACACTAAATCTGTTCAGTGGGGCTTCTGAGGGGCTCTCTGAGATCAAGTCCTGACCTTTATCTTCCTGATCAAAGTCATGACCACCCCTTTGTTGCTGATTTGCAGGGGGTAGCAGGGAGGGCACGACACCAGCACCAACCACAAGTGGATTCCACAGCAAGGTCTCTGTGATGTGCTTAAAAAACCACATGAAGCCAACTAGAGCAAAGGGCGTAACTTCAGCTCTTAGGGTCACTGGGATGGATGCCTCCTCCACTTTCTACCTCGGTCACGGTCACGGGCTTCAGGGTGCTGTATGTTTTTGCTAAATTTCAGAACCAGAATGCAAATCAAAAATGGAGGGCGTGGCTTGTCTCCCCCAGTGAAAACTGCCCCCAAACTGCTCTGTGAGCCGTTTCTCTCTTCTCTTAGATGCGCTACGCTCTCAGATGACCAATTACAGTATTTTTGTGAATCATTGGAGACGTAAAATAATTAAGTTTAAATGTGAATTGAGTTATTTCATCAAGATGCTAACTGTGAGAAAAGAGAAAAAAGGAACGGCCAGAAAGCCTGCCCCACTTCCTGGGTTGTGGAGGATGATTACAAACAACCAGGAGGTGCCAGGGACCCCAAGAGTGAGTCAACCTTAGGATGGCACAAGACATCACAAGTCCCACAGCAGGATGGGGACTGCCGACTCTGGCCACTTCTCCAAATGCCAGGATCTAGAAGGGAAAAGATGGAAACTCATCAAAGTAAGGAGAGACCCCTCAGCTGTGGGGCACAACACTCCAGCTTGGGGGGAGCAGGGATGGGTCTTTTTTCCAAAGGGCCTCGGGAACAAATGAAAAGCCACGGACACCAAGGACGGAGTTCAAACCCACTGGACCCATGGAGTGAAGCCCCACGAGGGGAACCGACTGCGCTCAGGCAGCTGTGGAGGTCAGCATCAGAGAGAGGAGGCATCGGACCAAATCACACCACCGTCCTTCAGGTTTACCAGGGCGCAGGGGATCAGGGGTCCTCAGCCTCCTGGGGACAGGCACCACAGGGGGCTGCAAGTATCCCGAGGGCGTGCGCTCAGGCAGCTGTGGAGGTCAGCATCAGAGAGAGGAGGCATCGGACCAAATCACACCATCGTCCTTCAGGTTTACCAGGGCGCAGGGGATCAGGGGTCCTCAGCCTCCTGGGGACAGGCACCACAGGGGGCTGCAAGTATCCCGAGGGCAAGGGTCCTGCTCTCTGCCCAGCTCACACTGACAACTACAACACAAGCATGCTGCCTCTGACTTATACTGGATTTCTTTCTTTGTTTGGATGCATCTCTGGTTTGGGCACTATGTCCTCTCCATAGCTGTATACATCTCACATGCTTAATATAGCCCTGAGCACCCCACAATAAATACCCACTGGTCAACCTGGAGGGGCAAAGAGGAGCAGCCCAGATAGAGGATTCATTTTCAATGTATCACCCAAGACACGTCGGTCCCCTTCTGGCTCTGACCCACAGACAAGACTGGGGAAATCCACTCGTGGAATGTTCCTCCCTGCCCTCCAGGACGGGATTCTCGCTTTAAAAAGAGCCCTTAGTCCACTGCATCCCACAGAGAACAGACAAAAGGAGGTGCCTAAGCCCCCTAGAAACCAGCACCATCTGCAGCTCAGACTAGGGGTGATGATTGTTAAAGGGTCACTTAAAAAGTGGCCACATGGTAAAAATGTTACCTAACATTACTTACGGGAGAAGCAATGAGATGTTCCGACCCCTTGAAAGGAGAAGTCAGAGAATCACAAAATGGTATGCAGTTGGCTGGCAACAGGAAGCTGGCGGGGAGGAACTGCTTAATGGGTAGGCGCTGCCTTCTGGGGTGATGAGAATGTCCAGGAACTAGACAGAGGCTGCACAACACTGCGAATGGACTAAACAGCACTGAACTGTTCGCTTTAATATGGTTAACTTAATGTTACGTGAATTTCACCTCAACAATGACAAAAAATTATTTGGAATAAAAGAATATTGAAATTAATTCCCAATGGACACAGCCGGCTTTTTCCCTGGGGGAAGACAGACAAAATACATTTGCACATCTGTAGACGAGGATTATCTGCACTGCTCTGGGTGATGACAACTCACAGAGCCACACAAAGACAGGTGAGCCCAGCAGCCCAAAGCTCCATTCAAAGGCTGCTTATTCCAAAGTCCAAGGCGGAAAGAAAGAAGGCAGCAGAGTCCCAAGATTTGGGAAGAAGTGAGGTGCAGGGCCAGGTGAAGATTTGGGATGAGCTGGATTGCTGGGGCATGCGAGGGCGCAAGAGGCTGAGGTGGTGAAGGATCTCAGAAGAGTGTGGGGCTGGGTGGGGCTCATCAGCAGCCCCTTGGACTGGCTGCAGGGCTTTCCCAGCCTGGTGCTATAGCCGCTGTGGGCACCAAGGGACCAGACACACAAAATGCTAAATAATATGAACAAAAAAATTTACCCCAATTCAAACAAAATCTAGGGTGATCACTCAGATCTGAGTTCATGTAGCAGTGAGGGTGGATTTCTTCTCAAAAATGCCTTTTCGGGCCGGCCCGGTGGCGCACTGGATAGTGCGCCCGCTTGGGAAGCGCGGCGGCGCTCCCGTCCGAGGGTTCGGATCCCACGTACAGACCGGCTCCCGCTCACTGGCTGAGCGAGGCGCGGGAGCAACGCCGAGGCTTGCGATCCCGTCGCCGGTCCCCGGTCCGGTACGGGGGCAACACTGAGGGTTGCGATCCGTTGCCAGACACGGAAAAAAGACAAAAAAAAAAAAAAAAAAAAAAATGCCTTTTCTTTCTGCCAATCTTGAATTCTTTCTGGGGCTCCTCAGGTATCTCTAAAAACTCATAATGTGAGAAGGGGAGTTGCCTCGGCTCTAGGAAGCCACAGGGCATATGCCCCAGGTGTCTGCCCCTACCACACCCTCCTCCAGTGTATGCGCCTGTGCAGAGACACGCTGATGTCTACAGGCCACGTGAGCACATGTGTGACCACACTTCACTGGGTACATGTGTACCCGCAATGCTGCTCAGGCCTCAGTGAGGTCCCTCCTGTCCAGAACACACACAGGAGACATCAGCATGAGGTCAGGCTGGAGATACGTCGTTTGTTGATATCTGCACACACTAACTCCTCAAAGCAGAGCCAACTGCATTTTTTCACTGCAATTAGTACACACCAACTAATTACAAACACAGCACGTGGCAATGGTGTCTACAGCTCTGTGCTTTCAGGTGAGTTTCACTGCAATTAGTAAATGCCAAGTAATTACAAACACAGCACAAAGGAATGGTGTCTGCAGCTCTGCAGGTCTGTGCTATAAGGTGAGTTCTAATCTCCTGTGAAGACAGCGAGATGACTATAGATCCCAAACTTTCATCGCTGAGTTCACATGAAGGTAACAAATATGAACAAAACGTCAATGACCAGAACCTTCTTCAAGGGCACTGCCCCATCTCCACAGCACTCTCATTACTATCTAACTAGAAGGTTCTAAGCCACCAGCTCCAGAAGGCACAGGTCCTGGAGGGTTTGGTTACTGTTTTACAAGCAATCAGAACAGAAACTAAAATGTCACCAACCTCTGGGAAAGAAACAATTATTAATCCACAGCGTTCACAACCCTATGTGTGAAAATTAACTGGGGTTTTCCCTCTGTTGTTAAGGCTGAAAAATTTCCATGACCAGAAATGGGTACTCCTCTCCTGATGTGGCTCCAGCTCACGCCTCATGCCCACCTCCTTCCTGGTGGCCATGCGTGGATGTGGACATGGACCTGTGACTCACTCCCTGGTACGAGCACGCGCCCCATCCCGCTGTTCCTCTCCTGATGTGGCTCCAGCTCACGCCTCATGCCCACCTCCTTCCTGGTGGCCATGCGTGGATGCGGACATGGACCTGTGACTCACTCCCTGGTACGAGCACGCGCCCCATCCCGCTGTTCCTCCCCTTCCATCACAGCTGCCAATCTCCTGACACCACAGGGCTGGGATTACCTCATGATCCCACGAAAAGGTCAAGAAAGAGAAGACGCACCTAATGCCCCAAAGTCCTCACGCCACATTCTCAGAGATCGCAGCCAGATGATTCCTACAATTCGGCCCCAAAGGAGACTAGGATAGTGAATTCCAGAAGGATGCACACCCAAATGTGGCCCTCTCAGTAGAGCTGATTTAATTTCCCTCCTTTGGTCCATCTGTACTTCCTACAGTAAACACGCGATACTTGTGTATAGTAAGGGGAAAACATGCTCGGGAAAGTCGCAGTTCTTATAAACTGCTGCAAGGCCATGACCCCAACACAGCAGCTCTCCCTCACCCACGGTTTCGCTTTCTGAGGTTTTAGCTACCTGCCGTCAACCAGGGTCTGAAAACAGAACTTGATGAGATGAGGAGGCGTGGTGTCCACCATCTCTCACCACCACAAGAAGGGCTAGCACAGTACAATTCGGTACTCTGAGAGAGGGAGGAAGAGACTGCAGCCACATAACTTTATTACAGTGTACTGTTATCGCTGTTCTACTTGATTACTGTTGTTGATCTGTGTGCCTAATTTATAAATTAAACTTTATCATAGGTATGTATGCACAGGAAAAAAAACAGTGTATGTAGGGTTCAGCACTATTCGCGGTTTCAGGCTTTCATTGGGGGTCCTGGAACATATCCCCCATGGATGAGGCGAGACCGCTGCTGAGGCAGGGAAGGCTGGCATCTCACACATCCCGCAATCTCAGGACTGCAGAGCAGCCTCCCAGCTCCTGAGAGCTGTCGGAGCACGTAGGGTGGGAGCCACAGTACATGATGCCTAAAACATCTTTACCTAATCAGGCCGTGAACACCTACATCACACACCTGTGCGGCGACACCAGACACAGTGCAGACAAGCAGCAGAAAGAGAATGACAGCCTGAGCCCTTACAAAACAGCCGGTCCAGGACAGTCACAGTGTCAAACCTAGTCACCCAGAGGACTCACGATCACTGAGAAAACTCAGTACCCCACAATGGCCCTGGGGTCCACACGGGACCACTCTTCACCCTCTCTGTAACAGGTATTTCCAAACCCTCTGTCTTTGCAAAAACCTATTTTCCTTTTATTGCTCATAAATCACTTCGCTGTTTTAAAGCCCAGCACGACACAGGTTTCTTAATTAAACGAGGAAAATTAATCTTGCTTGAAGAGTTACTAAAAAACTGTGACCTTTTTCCTCACATAAGAAGATGTGACATTATCAGGGTCAAGAAACCAAAATCCACAGCTTATGCCATTCAAAAAATGTCTACTTTACAGTTTAAAAGGGACAAAAGACAACATATATAAAAGGATATCAACTATCTTCAATCAGTCCTCAATCCCACCAAATAAACAACAAAGCAATCTCTGCTTAACATCCCATTAAAACATACTACTCCATTTTGGCCTTATTTTGCCTGGGTTTTTTAAGTAGGCTAACTTGTGGTCTTTATTGGAAATAGATAAAACAAAAACAAACCAATATCTACTAACACCACTCAGAACAACCCTCTCAAACACCACGAACAAGGGGTGAAATCTCAGCCCCACTGCAGGGGAAGCCGTAGGCTTCTCGCTCTGGTACAAAGGTGGCCCAATCCTGTGTGTAACTGCTCCCAGGCAGCGACCTGGCACTTCTGGAGACTCTGAAGTCATGTAGGTCACTGGGGTGCTGCGTATTAAATTACCACTCTTGGGCACCAAATGCTACCTCAGGGCTTAAAAGCCTTAATGATCCTCCTAACACACCTCATTTGCTATTCCCCAGGGAGCACCATATAAACCAAGAGGATCCGGCCAAATGAGATTTGACGACACTTACAGACGTAGAGATTAAACAAAGGCTGTGTTTAAAACATGAGGTCTGAGGTCCCTAGTAAGTTCGTACATTCCCAATTCCCACCGTCAGGAAAGAAAGAGATGTTCTCACTACAGACCTCACAGACATTAAAGGGAAAACTGTTTACAACTCTACACACATAAAGTCAACAACTTAGAGGAAATGATCAAATTTCTCAATAACTACAAACTACACATAATGCACCCAAGATGAAAGAGATAACCTGAGCAATATTATAAATACTAAGGAAATTGAATACATAATTTAAAACCTTCTGAAAGACATCTGAAGAGGCCCAGATGGTTTTACTGGCAAATTCTATCAAACGTAAGGAAAAAATAACAGCAATTATATGTAATCTCTTCCAGAATACAGAAAAAGAAGAAACATCTCCCAACTTAAATGAGGCCAGCATTACCCTGATAGCAAAGCCAGACAAAGACAGTACAAGATTACAGAGCACCACCTCATGAACACAGACGCAAAACTCCTCAACAAAATATTAGCAAACTGAATCCGGCAACATACAAAAATAATACACCACAAACAAATGAAGTTTATTCTGGAATGTAAGGCTGGTTCAATATTTCTAAAAAAATCAATAAACGTAATCCATCATATTAACAAAAGAAAAAGAACACGGGCACATCAATTTGTGTAGGAAAAGCATATGAAAAATTCAAAAACCATTCATGATAAAAAACTTTCAGCAAAGCAGGAACAGAAGGAAACTCTCTCCACCTGATAGAGGGAATCTGTGAAACACTCACAGCTCATGTCACGCTCAAGGGTGAGAGACTGAAGACTTTCCACATGAAATCAGGAATAACACAAGGATGTCCACTCTCACCACTTCTCAACATTGCACTGGAAGTCCTGGCTCGTGAAATGAGGCAAGAAAAAGAAATAAAAGGCAGATTAGAAAGGAAGAAATAAAACGGCCTATTCACAGACAACATGATTGCTTATGCAGAAAATTCCGAGGAATTTTTTTTAACATAAAAAACTCTTAGAACTAATAAGCGAGTTTGACAAAGTCAGAGGGTACAAGGTCAACAACATAAAATTAGTCATTTCTATGAATTCTCTATCAAATTTGGTAACTCGATAAATTAAACTTCATCAAAATTAAAGTTTTTTGCTCTTTAAGAGAATTAAAAGACAAGGTATAGACTGGGAGAAAATATTTACAAATCACGTATCTGACAAAGAACTTGTATTTAGATATATAAAGAACTCTTAAAACTCAATAGCAAGAAAATAAACAACCCAATTAAAATCTGGTCTAAAGACCGGAACAGATACTTCGCCAAAGAGAATACATAGATGGCAAATAAGCCCATGAAAAGATGTTTAACATCATTAGCCATGAGGAAAAGCAAATTAAAACCACCATAAGACACATTGTACACATACTAGAATGGCTTACACTCAATAGCAAGAAAATAAACAACCCAATTAAAATCTGGTCTAAAGACCGGAACAGATACTTTGCCAAAGAGAATACATAGATGGCAAATAAGCCCATGAAAAGATGTTTAACATCATTAGCCATGAGGAAAAGCAAATCAAAACCACCATAAGACACATTGTACACATACTAGAATGGCTTACAAAAAAAAAAAACTAACAATACCATGTATTGGTGAGGATGCACAGCAACATTGCTGTGAAAACGTAAAATGGTACAGCCACTCTAGAAAAGATTTTGGCCGTTTCTTATAAAATTAAACACAGATTTACCATATGACCCAGCAATCCTACTCCTGGGTATTTATCCTAAGGAAACGAAACCATATTTTCACAGGAAAGCCTGCACACAAACGTTTACAGCAGCTCTATTCAAGCACACAATGGAATACTGCTCAGTGATAAAAAAGAACTATCAATCACACAACTTGAATGAGCCTCAAAGGCATCATAGTGGGTGAAAGAAGCAAACTTTAAAAGACTACGTACTAAGTGGTTCCACACAGATAACATTCTCGAAAAGGTACACTATAGGGAACAAAGAACAAATCAGAAACAAAATCAGAAACAAAGAACAGATCAGGAGTTGTAAGTGGCTGGAGGTGGGGAGGGTCTGAATATAAAGGGCAAGAACAGGGAAATTTTGGGGGGGAATGGAACTTTTCAGTATCTTAATTGTGGTCGTGGTTGCGCATGTCTTAAAACTCATAGAACTGTACACCAAAATCATCATTCTTGCTGTGTACTGATTTAAAAAATAAAGGAAAAGGAAAAAAAGAATAAAGTGACTGCATCAATTTGACTGAAATGTTTTTTAAAATACCTTTATTTTTAGCCAGATACAAAAGGACAAATACTGATAATTCCACTCATACGAAGTACCTAAAATGGTCAAATTCATAGAGATAGAAAGTAGAATAGGGGTTGCCGGGGACTGGGGAGCTGGTGTTGAAGGAGGACAAAGTTTCAGTTTGGGGAGATGAACAGTTCTGGAGATGGATGCTGGTGATGGCTGCCCAACGGTGTGAAAGTACTTAATTCCACTGAACTCTACACTTAAATATGGTTAAAATGGCAAATTACGTGTTATGTGCATTTTACCACAATAAAAAAACCCAAAAAAACCGGCTGCCCAACGGTGTGAAAGTACTTAATTCCACTGAACTCTACACTTAAATATGGTTAAAATGGCAAATTACGTGTTATGTGCATTTTACCACAATAAAAAAAACCCCAAAAACCCTTTATTTTTCCATCAGAAAAGAAGATTTACAAAATTGTATTTATATAAAAATAAAACATAAAAGAAGTTCAAAAAGCAAAAAGCTGGAGTCCCTCCTGACTATGCTCTCCAGACACCATCACTGTTGACAATTTGCTGCACACATTCCAGACTTTTCCCTACACTTATCCTGCACTTCGGCTTACGTACACGTGGGAGCAGGGGATTTCAATCCCATACAGAGGCCTCAAGTCCATTCATCCAATCCTTTTGA
>NW_007726675.1:300918-301689 GCF_000696425.1 Galeopterus variegatus | reverse complement strand
TGGGAGCAGGGGATTTCAATCCCATACAGAGGCCTCAAGTCCATTCATCCAATCCTTTTGACTTGAAAAGAACCATGCTCTTTGTTTCCCACAAGAGGCAACCAAAAAATAAGCAAAAATACATCCTACGCCTGCACAAGCAGCTTTCATTTTTAGCCAAACTGTCTTTTGAGCTGACCAGAACCCTAAAAAGACACGAATGCAGACAGAGGGCTGCGGAGACCCTGGGCTGATAAGTCAGTTACAGAAGTTGGGATGTCTTCCTCAGGTCCTCCCTGAGGATCATCTGGACAAGCGGGGTAGAGAGAGGGGGGTGCTGCACCCACAGAGGTATTCCGGATCCCCTGAGGACTGGCGCTGCATGGTCGCTGTCCCAGCCACTCTGCAGACCCATGGGCACCAGGTTCTGGCCACAAGCCCTCCCATCACCCTCCACTGGTTGCCGAGAAACTTCACTCCAATGATGTCCAAACGTAAATTGCGGCTTCTAGACACCTGGCACCAAAAAACCCCAAAGATAAACACAGTCTGACTCATTTACCCAGCTCTGTGCATCGCAAGCATTTCAGAGTAATTAACCTTCCTTTAAACCCTGTGTTTGTGGCTGAGTTAAGAAATCACTAGCATTTTCATCCAAATAAGAACATCACAAAGATTATGCTGGAAAAATAAAATATAAACAGATCCAAATGTTTCCATGTTCTTAATTTCCAGCCATATTCCTTTGTACACACAGATGAAAGAACCAAGTAAATAATCTACATAAACTGC
>NW_007726675.1:283733-300129 GCF_000696425.1 Galeopterus variegatus | reverse complement strand
CCAGCCATATTCCTTTGTACACACAGATGAAAGAACCAAGTAAATAATCTACATAAACTGCGCTTAAATTAGTTTCTCTTTTTCAATGGTTAGAAGCACTATACTGACCTGCAGAATCCAGTCAATCGAGCTTCAGAACCTGTGAACTCTTTTTTAAAAAGTGTCCATACTCCATTGCCCTTTTCAAGGGTTACAATTCCAAGCACATCCTGGATAAGTACAAGGGCTAAAACTTGGAATACTGTTACACCACTCTCCTCCAAGCCTCTTCTTTCTAACAGACACAGTCCCTCAAAGAAGAGAAAAACGTCCCACAGAATCTTCACTTCACCACCACGTTCCTCCTGCACAAGCCTCTCTGTGGTGAAAGGACAGGCTGGGGTCAAGACCCGAGATCCTGGTCCCAAGGATCCAAGGCTAGCCCCGGTGACAGGGGTGTCCGTGTTGAGGCTGGACGCCCCACTCTGCAAAGTACTGGAAAGTGCTTGTGGGAACAGCGGCTCTACAGGCTGGGGTCAAGACCCGAGATCCTGGTCCCAAGGATCCAAGGCTAGCCCCGGTGACAGGGGTGTCCATGTTGAGGCTGGACGCCCCACTCTGCAAAGTACTGGAAAGTGCTTGTGGGAACAGCGGCTCTGGGTTTAGAACTTTAAGGAGGGGAAAGGCCTGGGAGCCCTGGACAGAGCCTGCAACTGCCACACCAACACAGCATTGTCACACTCCAGCCCTCCCCCCAGGGAAGCTCTCAAAGGACCTCGGCTTGCTGTCCTCGGTGGGAAAGGCTCAAGTTGTGGGGCATCCACAAAGGCCTGCCATCACTTCAGTAAGAACGGGCGGCCAGACCTGGACTGCCCAGAAAGACCTGGTGCTCTGAGAAACACTGATCCCAAAGCCTGGCAGGAAGCCTAGGGGCCTGAGCATGGGTGACACCGAGGCCTGTGCTCACACCCTAGTAGCAAGGACGGGCCTCGCGGTCCTGAGTTCCTGGTGGCATTGCCTCTCTGAGCCTTGGCCAGTGAGACGCAGGGCACAGGACACACACAGACTGCCAGACCGAACCTGCATGGGGCTCCAGGCCACAGCCAAAACACAAGGCTTCCAGACACCCACTCCCACCACACTGGCAGCGACACAGCCTTCCACTCTCTGTGACCAGCTCTGCTCACTCACTCGTTCATCCACCATTCATCTTTCCATCCCCAACACGGCACCTAATGGGGAAAAGAGAAAACCACCTGCTTTATAAAGGTGGGACCTGTTTGTGCCTCTTTGCTGGTGTCTATTTCTCCATCAGGCAGCTCCTTTCCAAACCTTCGCCAACATTAGGGTCAGGCCAAGCCTGCACCAAAACACCAGGCTGTTTTTCTTCTGCTTCATGGGTGATATTTATCATCAGATTCACAGGATGGCATAAGGGCCTGATAAGAGCGTGCCAGGGGATGTGAGGCCAACTTCAGCAGGCACACAGAGGGGAGGGAGAGGAGGACCGCAACTTGCGCAGGTATTTTTTCCCAGAAAAAGAAAATTTCAGGGAGGTGGAGTTTCAAGGCTTTCTGCTAATAAATTCCTCCAGCATGTCCAAGCGCTGCCACATTCTGTCGGGAAAACGAAGCAGTGATTGGAAGGAGAACAACAGGACTCATCTCCAGAGGCACCCGAGGAGTTACTCGCGCCTAAATATGGGGCCAGAGGTGACAGGAATGAAGCCACAGTCCCAATTAAGCAAAAGGTCACTGAGGTGTGAGGCTCAGCTTGCACAAGCCCCAGGGCCTGGCTCCCAGCTGAGATCTGAATGCAAGAAAGGTCAACCGTCATCCAGCCACGCAGGTCGATAACCTCTGGGGACAGTTACAAGCCCTGCCTGCTTGAGACAGGCATGCAGGAGCAGGTCACCCCCTGGTTCTTAAACGCCCTGGGCAAGCTCCCACACCTCACCTCTGGCCCTGGCTTGTGCATAAAATGCAGTCCACCGCAGGCCCAGGCACTCGGCAGCACTGACCAGTGTGATGGTTAATGTTATGGTCAAGGTGGCTGGCCCATGGCAGCCACATGCGTGGTCAAACATTAGTCTTAATGCTTCTGTGAAGGTACTTTTTGAAGGAGACTAACATTTAAAGCAGTGACTTTGAGCAAAGCAGGTGACCCTCCATAATGTGGGCAGGCCTTATCCCATCAGCTGAAGGCCTGGAGGGAACCAAGAATGACCTCCCCCAGGAGGAGCGGCTTCTGCCTCCAGGCCACCTTCACTCTCCAGCTGCAGCAGCGACTCTTCCCTGGGTCTACAGGCTGCCAGCCTGCCAGCCTGCCAGCCCACCTGAACGTTTTGGACTTGTACTTCCACAATTACGTGAGCTAATTCCTTATAGTAAGTGTCTGTCTCTCTACATGCACTCATACACACATGAGCAAGTGTGCACGCACACACACCCCCTCTCTGCATCCCTAGATGACCCTGACTGATATGATCAGTCAGAGACGTGGCAAAGGCACCACCCTGGCTTCCGAGATGCCCCGTGCCTGTGCTGCTCCCCCACCCCACTGAGCATCAGGCTGGGACCCTTGGCTGATTTGCCCAGGGACAGAAGAGTGGACCCAGCTGGTTTGTGGCACCACATTGAATGCTCACCCATGCGCTCCCATGCCCAACAAGCCAGAAGCACAGGAGGGAAGCGGGGACGAGTTTTATCTTCTGGCTAAAAATGCAATTCAGTCTTCTAGAAAATAAGTTCAGTAAGTCTAATGAGTAAAGACTCCTGAATCTGGGAAAGTCTTTAGAATAGAATGCAAACCTCCAGCTTGCTGTGCACTATTATTCTGGAACAGTCATGCACACGTGTGCAGAAAGGCTCTCACATGCACAGGGAGGCACTCACACACATGCATGCAAGTGCCCACACACATGCATGCACATATATGCACACACACCCCCAACCTACCACAACTACCACCAGTTTCTTTTTTCAGGGTCCACCATTTACAGGGGTCATGACTTGTTCTGCGGGCAGGTGGACAAGGTGACCAACGGCTGCACATGAGTGATAAACACCATGAAAAACCGTCAAGGATGTGGCAGACTGGAGAGACATCCACAGGGGCTGAAGGACAGGGGCGCACACACCACAGGGCACATGCCCTCAGGTCAGGCATAGCAGGACACAGAACACACATACCTATGACATGACGCCCTCAGGCCAGGCATGGAACGACACAGAACACACGTACCTATGACATGGTGGTAAGCCACTAAGGCAAGTGGCAAACCTCTCCATAGTGTGACCACAGCTTTGGGGACCCACTGCCTCTGTGGACGTGCTGCGTGCTTGCGCATGCACACACACAGAGAAACTCAGAAAGGCGAGCTGTGCCTGGCATTTACCCAGCATGAGGAGGAGGATTTGACTCTGTTTTGCTTTCCTTCTTCATATTCTGAACAATAAAAATGCCATTGAAATAAAGGAAAAGTCAGTCAGCACCTCTTACTTCCTGTTCACACTAAAAATTCAACAAGTATTTTTCTAGAAACACTCCTTAAAAGCGAAGGCCTCACCAACAGAGGGAAAAACTCATATAAAAAAGATAGAAGACACCTTTCCTGTTTCCCCTCTGAGTCAACATGAAGTTATTTTACAAAGCAGTGAGTTTCCACCATACTCTCTTGTTTCTAGAGCTTCCCACCAATGCAAAATGCAGCCGCAGTTTCCATTTTCCTGCTGATAAAGCCCCGCTGAAATGTATCCTGGAGAAGATGAATGCCCGCCAGCCCTGGTCCACGCCCACCAGGGCCACTGACCTCACATCCAGTCCCATGGAGTATTTCAATTGCCTGCTCATGTGCTGTACATGGTTGAAGAGAAAGGGCCACCTGTGACCTACAGATGTGACCATATTTCCAAAAAGGGTCTTTGCAGATACAATTACATTAAGGATCTTGAGATGAGAACTTCCTGGATTATCCAGGTGAGCCCTAAGTCCAGTGACAAGTATTCCTGTAAGAGACACAGACTCAGAGGAGACGGCCATGTGACTACAGAGCAGAGACTAGAGGGACACGGCCATGAGCCAAGGAACACCTGGGGCCATGAGCAGCAGGAAGACACAGGAAGAATCCTTCTCTAGAGCCTCTGGGGGGAATGCGGCCCTGCCCGTACCTTGATTTTGACTTCTTGCCTCCAGAACTGGGAGAATAAATTCCTGTCCTCCTAAACCACTAGTTCATGGTGATTAGTTACAGCAGTCACAGAAGATGAATACCCGTGCCCCTGTGATTCTACAAGGAGGAAACACAGCTCCTTCAGGGTTAGTTCACAGGAAGGCAGGAAGGCCCTTGATACTGAGACCATGAACATGTGAGTCATAAAATGAAATCAGTCATCCTCATTGCACCCTTGTGAGGGATCTCCCCTGTCCACACTTCACTCTCCTATCCAGTACCCACATACCGGGCCACCCACAACCACTCCAAGGCCCTTCCCTCTTCCTAGGGAGCCACTGCTTCTGCTCTGGTCACTGCTGCTGTGTTACACATCACCCTGAACTCAGCAGCCTAAAACATGTTACTTTGCTCACCCTTCTGTGGGTGAGGAGCCCTCGGGCCACACCAGGGCTAGCTGGTCTCTGCTCCAATGTCAGAGGACAACCGAGGCTGGGACACCCAATGGCTGGGACACCCAGTGGCTGAGGGCTATAGTCACTGGAAGGCTTGTCTCCCCCCACATCAGAGCCACAGGTGGTGGCGGGAGGACACAAGGCCTGCCCACTTGGGCCCCTGACCCTCCATGGAGCTTGGGCTTCCTCACAGCATGGCTGCCACAGGGCCAACTCCTCCTTTGGAGTCTCAGGGTTCCCAGAGTGAGTGTCCCAGGAACAAGGGAGAAGCCACACTTCTAGGTCACTCAGCCGCAGGCCCACTACATCATACCAATCAAAGCAGGCAGGAGGCCACCTAGATCCTTGGGGGGTGGGAAGTATGAAGACAACTCCTCAGTGAGGGCAATGGCAACAGATTTGCTACCATGTTTTAAAAACTGCTCTGCTCATCCACCAGCTATTTCTCACCTGTTCTGAGTTCCAGCTGAGCATTCCTGACTTCAACACCCCATCCTGCACTTGTGGGACAGCCCCCACCCAAAGGTCGCCTTGAGGACCCTGCATCCCCCATCAGCACACCCATGTGCCCATCTCCTGCTGGAAGTGCCACATCCTGTCACAAGGCTGGAGACAAGGGGCCACGTATAAGGGCTGAGACGAGACGTAAACCACAGGCAGGAACACTACAGGCAGAGGCAAGCACCTGCCCAAGGAAATGGTGCCATAAAAACACCAGGGCTCCTGGTGTCCAGGAAGGGAAATAAAGAACCAAAACACAGCCTGTGTGCACGAGTGTTCAGAAGTCTCATTCATCACAGCCCCAAACTAGAAACCAAACAGGCAGAATGTATGAGTGTATGTGGTGACTATCAATGTACGTCAATTGTGGCAGATGCACATGGGGGATCACTAGGTGGCAAGGCAAGAAGAGAAAGCCCTCGTGAGCCAAGATGCACGTCACAGACAGGGTGCTGAGTGACACATGAGGACATGCTGCAGAATCTGATGTACACAAGGTCAACCCAGCAGGAATTACCTCTGCTGTGATCAGCTGGGGCAGGAGTGGTGACCAAGGGGCTCCTGGCTCTGCATCACTCAGCTGGTCTCCATCTGTGAAAATTCAGGAGCTGTCCACTGAGACTAGGAGCACCTCACGGTACATTCTGGGGACATCTCACCATAAGGGAAAGAGGGAAACGGGAAGATGGGATGGGGTGTAGCAGGTGCTGCAGGAGGTGTTGCTGCTGCCATCCTGTCAAGAACCTTCTCCTGGTACTGATATGAGAAACGAGGTGGGGGAGGCAGCAGCACCTGTCCGGGCGAAGGCCACGCTGCGAGGCAGCAAGTGGTGTGGGAAGAGGAGCAGACCACACCATGAGGAAGAAGGTGCAAGAAGCCTGTCCTCAGTGGAGGACCTGATCCAACAAGCTAACGAAGGTCCCAGTGTGCAGAATGCTCCCCGTCCACTGGCTGCCTGTCTCTTGCTTCTCACCTGGGACACAGCCACAGAGGACATGCACCTGCAGAGGCAGCCAGCCAGGACCACACTGGACCACTCTGCCGGGCAGGAGATGAGTGCAAGGCCACAGTCTCAAGACGACAATCTGCCCTCTGTGTCAGCTCTGACCAGACAGGCCCTGTAAAGTGTCAAAATGCACAGTAAACACAGACCACACTCGTATGGCCTTATACAAGTGTCAATAGCAGCTCTGATTCCTTGGAGACACATCCGAGCTGTCCTCAGCCTCGCACAGCCACGGGCCAACAAGCTTCTGGAAATTACTCGTAGAAAATGTCTTTTGTGTAGCAGAAGCCAGAGCAACAGAGAGGGTCCCCAGCCCGCAGTCTGGGGTGGACAACACCAGCAGGACAGATGGCGTCTGATGCAGGTCATGATGGGGCTATGTCTTAGAAAGGTGTTTTTCCATCTTTAACAACTACAACACAAGTGCTAGAAAAGACTCCGAAACAGTCCCGACGCAAAACACTTGAGCAGAAGTCTCCAGATGATGACAGCACTTGTTCTAGAGCATGGAAGATGCACGTGAAAGGTGCATGGTCTCTCCTCTGAGCAAGGAAAGGGGAGACATTGTGCTTGTGCTGCCCGGTCTTCATTATCACAGCGAGACGACTGCTAAGCTGTCCATCCCTTCTGCGGAAATAACTGTGCTAATTATAAATGACACTCTCTTCCAGTTGAAGCAAAACCTGTGCCCACAGGCTGGTGGAGTCACAGAGCAGTCACGTGTAAATAAACGGGAATCTGTATGCCCCAAGGCATCTTCCAGGCCCTCAGGATTTGGTATCTATTTTAAAAATCGCCTTCTCACCACCTTCCTGGTTTTGCCAAGCTGGCAAAAAGCAAGCCCTGCCCCAAAAGCTCTTGTGGACAGGACGTAAGCACTGTGGTCCCCACACCAAGAGACCCCTCCCTACCTCACACAAAAGACAGTGGGCACCAGCCCCGTTCACAGAGAGGCCCAAGGGAGCTGGCAGCTTCGCAGGATTCCACATTTGAAACCCAAGCCACTGCCCTCAGTTTTCAAAGACAAGCCAGATATCCAATTCCGCCTGCTCAACGGCTTTGCTTTGACCCAGTTTCCTGGCCCCGTTGTGCCAACACCGGGCCCCAGAGCAGGCAGCACACAGCTCAGGCACTGAGCTGAAGCTCCAACACAGGCTCCGCCCCAGAAACCTGAGGATAAGCCGGACTCAGAGGAAACCAAGGAGCGAGGAAGTCCACAGCCAAAAGTCAGCCAACATGGGAAGTAAGATACCACTTCATAGTGCACGCATACTGACTTAGTGTTAAGATTTTAAAATGTCCACGCAGTTACTCAAAGGGCCAGAAGTCAGATGCAGATCAGTACTTTTCAATCTGGGGGTTCAACAAAATCCAATTGAATAAAAATATCAGAGTGTATCATACATGGTTAATGGCGACTTTTTGAACAAAACTTCAGTTTTACAGGTATGAGTGCATATGCACACGCGTGTGTGCGCGCACGTGTATGTGTGCTGCCTCACAATATAAAATGCGTGTGGATCACCTCAGAGTCTGAAAGCAGCCAACGCATAAAACACCTACATAGACAGGATCCCTGACTGCTATGGAGTTTTAATATTCTAATAGAAAACAGCTTAGCAGTATTATACATGCACTGAAACCTCTCTGAAGCATGGTTTCAAACATGACGCTGAATCCCAACTGCATCCCAGTTCACTTTGCCAAGAACGGATGTTACAGGAGTCACTTCATCTAATAAACTTGCAGCCCCCCAACACCACTTATGAAGGGGAACAAACCTCACTGAGGCCATGCACACAGTGACAGGCCAAGCAAGGCCTTCCCAGCCAGTCCCACGCCCGTCTGTAAGAGGCTCTCCCAGGAACCGGAGCACAGGGAAGGCCAGCACAGTCGCCACCCAGCCTGCAGGCCCACCTCTTCTGGTGACACCGCAACTACATTCCTGCTCTGTTCCACCTGCTGCCCTGGCTGTGGGAGGCAAGTGCCACGGGCTGGTTTGCTTCTCACTGCCTGCAAACACCTTAGAAGCAAAACAAACTGTGAAATACCACCTGCTTTTTGAACAAAACCATGTATCATGAGCCTGGGAAAAGGGTATCAGGACTCTCAAGACATACAGTATGGAGGGGGGTGCTGGGTGTGTATGTGCTGAGTGTGTGTTTGGTGTGTGTTGTGGTACACGGCGGTGTGTGGGTGTGTGGTGTGTATGCATGGCAGGGTATGAGGTACGCGTGTGCTGAGTGTGTGGTATGTGTGTGTAGTTGTGTGTCACCTTTTCTGTCAGTAGCTGCTCAAGTTGTATCTGGACTTTATATACTCTGAGAAACACCCTTTTCAATAAATGCTTCTTCACATTCATGATTCTTTAGGATAAACTAAATTTCTAGCTCATTCAGACTTCAATGGCCAAAGGGTAACACATCTTCAAAATCTTTAAAACAACCTAACCCACAGCCACCTCGAGGTATATGCATTAAATGCTGCATATGGAAACACAGCTTCCGGCTCAAATCTTGTTTTCACCACTTCCTGGCTGAGGAACCCTAAGAATAAGTTTCTTATTCTCTCTGTTCTCAATGTCTTCACCTGTAAATGAGGGAGAAGTACTGACCCAGCCTTACCAGGCTATGGTCAGGATTCCATGAATAGGTAGAAAGCATTTGGCATATCATTTATAAAGAGGCCACCATGAATATCACCGTATCATTCCCGTCCCATAACTGTCTTCCCTGTCTCCTATCCTCGCCTTTCCAGGTTGTCACTCAGAAGCACCAGAGTCAGTCTTTAAATATAGATCTGATCACTTTAGTTACTGCTCAAACACCTGCACAATCATGCTGCGTGAAAGAAGCCGGATTCAAAGGCTACAAACCGTACAATTCCATTCATATGGCATTCTGGAAAAGCCTATAAGGACAAGAAACAGATCTTTGGTTGCCAGGGCTGGGGAAAAGAAACTGATTACAACAAAGAAGCACAAGAGAACTTTTGGAGTTACGGACATTCTCCCTATCTTGATTTAGTGATGGTGACATGACATATGCATTTATCAAAACTCATAAATGGTACATTTACAGTAAATTTTTCTGTACATAAACTATACCTCAATTAATCACACAAATTACTAGAACTGACTCAAGGAGAAATAGAATATCTTAAGAGCCATATGTTAAGAATTGTATTCATAATTAAAAGCCTCCCCATAAAGAAAATCCTAAACCCAGACAGCTTTGATAGTAAATTCTATCAAACATTAAAGTAAAAAAAAATACCGATCTTATTAATCACACAAATTATTAGAACTGACTCAAGGAGAAATAGAATATCTTAAGAGCCATATGTTAAGAATTGTATTCATAATTAAAAGCCTCCCCATAAAGAAAATCCGAAACCCAGACAGCTTTGATAGTAAATTCTATCAAACATTAAAGTAAAAAAAAATACCGATCTTACATAAATGCTTTAAAGACAATAAGAAATGAAGAGAAAATAGTTCCTAAATCACTGTGTAGAGCCAACATTACTCTTGATACCAAAACCAAAGATATTACAAAAAAACCACAATAGCCTTCATAAATATAGTTACAAAAATCCTTAACAAAATTGTAGCAAATCAAATCCAGAAGTACAGATGCTCTTTGATTTACAACCTGGTTACACCCCAAAAACCCATCTTAAAGTTGAAAAATCCTAAATCAGACCATGTGTATATAAAAAGGATATATCATGACTACGCGGGGTATGTGCCAGAAATGCAAAGTTGTTTTAATACTCAAAAGTTAATCAATGTAATTCATCATATTTACAAACAAAAAAAGAAAACCACATGATAATCTCAGTAGATACAGAAAAAGAATAAGACAAAATCCAACATCCATTCATGATAAAAACTCCCAGCAAACTAGAAAACATCCAACCTCATAAAAGGCATCTACATAAAATCTTCACCTAACATCATACTAAACAAAAAAATATTAAATTCTTTCTTCCTAAAGTTGGGAACAGGCAAGAATGTCTACTTTCACCACCTCTGTTATTCAAAAGGTCCTAGACAGTGAATTAAAAGAAGAAGAAAAAAGTAAAAAGCACTTCAACTGGAAAAATAGTAAAATAGTCTTTATTCATAATTGTCAGGAATATGTACATGGAAAATCCTAAGGGACTATAAAAAGCTGCTCAAATAAGTGAATTTAGAAAATTCACAGGATAAACAATATAAAAAATCAGTTACATTTCTATATGCTAGCAATAAACAAAAAATAAAATCTTTACAAATCCATTTATGACATTCAAAAATATGAAATACTTATGAATAAATCTGTTAAAAGACCTGCAAGACCTGTACACTCACAGCTACAAAACACTGCTAAAAGAAATTAAAGACGAAAATAGATATTCCATGCTCGTTGGCCAAAAAACTCATTATTTACTGTTATGATGCCAATTTTCCCCAAATTGATCTAAAGAGTTAATGCAATATCTGTCAAAATCCACGCAGGCCTTTTGTAGAAATTGACAAACTGATTTCAAGTCTATATGGAAATGCAAAGGATCTAGAATTGACAATACAATTTTGAAAATGAAGCAAAATTGTCACACAGCCTGACTTCAAGTTACTATAAAGCAACAGAACAGTCATTAAGATAGTGTGGTATTGGGCCCCTGGGGAATAAAGCCATAATGGAACAGAACAGAATCCAGAAACAAAGCCACACTGATATAGTCAATTACTTTTCAAATTGGTGTCAAGATAATTCAAAGAAAAAAGGACAGTTTCTTGGTTGTTGTTGTTTTTTTAACACATGGTGCTGGAACGATTAGATATCCATACGCAAAACAATGAACTTTAATCCTTAGCTCCTTCCAGTTGAAAATTAACTCGAAACGCAAAGTAGATCTAAACAGAAAAGCTTAAACTATAACATTTTTAGAAGAAAACAGAAAATCTTTACAACTATGAGTTCGGCAAGGATTTCTTAAATAGGACACAAAAAGCACAAACCATTAAAACAACTGATAAATGGTACTTGATCAAAACTAAAAAGTCTGCTCTTTGAAAGATAACATTAATAAAATAAAAAAGCAAGCCACAGATATAGAGAAAATATTTGCAATACAAGTCTACGACAATTTTCATCCAGAATATGTAAGGAACTCTTATGACTCAAATATAAGAAGACAAATAACCCAATGAAAAAGTGAACAAAAGATAGGAACAGATACTTCACAAAAGAATGAACACCAAGAGCTAGTACATGAAAAGATGCTCAGGGAAAACCTCGATGATACAGCACAACAGTCCCACTAGAACAGCTAAAATTTAAAGGAACTGACAAAAGCAAGTGTCGACACAGGCATGAACCAACTGCAACTCTCATACATTAGCAGTGGGAATGCAAAATGATACATCTACTTTGGAAAACAGTTTGCCAGATGGTTTTTTTTTTTTTAATAAAGTTAAATACATATTTACCATTAAACCCTGCAATTCCACTTGTAGGTAGTTATCCATGAGAGATGAAAACATATGGCCACAATATGAATGCTCATAGCACTTTTTCCTATCAGTTTTTATTTTAATAAAGTTAAATACATATTTACCATTAAACCCTGCAATTCCACTTGTAGGTAGTTATCCAAGAGAGATGAAAACATATGGCCACAATATGAATGCTCATAGCACTTTTTCCTATCAGTTTTTATTGTGGTAACACACCCATAATGTAAAATGTACCACTTTAAAGTATACAGTTCGGTGGCACTTAGTACATTCACAATGTTAAGCAACCATCACTACTATCTAGTTCTAGATATTCTGGCCTCAGAAGGAAAACCTGTACATATTTGGCAGTCACTCCCGTTCCCCCATCTCTTGGCCCCCCAGCCCTTGGCAACCACTAATGTGCACTCTGTCTCTACGGATTTGCCTATCCTGAACATTTCACAAAAATGGAATCATGCAACATGGGGTCTTTGTGTCTGTCTACTTTCACTTAGCATAATGTCTTCAAGGTTCTTCCATGTTGTAGTATGCATCAGCAATTCACTCCTTTTTATNCAACAAAGAAGCACAAGAGAACTTTTGGAGTTACGGACATTCTCCCTATCTTGATTTAGTGATGGTGACATGACATATGCATTTATCAAAACTCATAAATGGTACATTTACAGTAAATTTTTCTGTACATAAACTATACCTCTATTAATCACACAAATTATTAGAACTGACTCAAGGAGAAATAGAATATCTTAAGAGCCATATGTTAAGAATTGTATTCATAATTAAAAGCCTCCCCATAAAGAAAATCCGAAACCCAGACAGCTTTGATAGTAAATTCTATCAAACATTAAAGTAAAAAAAAATACCGATCTTACATAAATGCTTTAAAGACAATAAGAAATGAAGAGAAAATAGTTCCTAAATCACTGTGTAGAGCCAACATTACTCTTGATACCAAAACCAAAGATATTACAAAAAAACCACAATAGCCTTCATAAATATAGTTACAAAAATCCTTAACAAAATTGTAGCAAATCAAATCCAGAAGTACAGATGCTCTTTGATTTACAACCTGGTTACACCCCAAAAACCCATCTTAAAGTTGAAAAATCCTAAATCAGACCATGTGTATATAAAAAGGATATATCATGACTACGCGGGGTATGTGCCAGAAATGCAAAGTTGTTTTAATACTCAAAAGTTAATCAATGTAATTCATCATATTTACAAACAAAAAAAGAAAACCACATGATAATCTCAGTAGATACAGAAAAAGAATAAGACAAAATCCAACATCCATTCATGATAAAAACTCCCAGCAAACTAGAAAACATCCAACCTCATAAAAGGCATCTACATAAAATCTTCACCTAACATCATACTAAACAAAAAAATATTAAATTCTTTCTTCCTAAAGTTGGGAACAGGCAAGAATGTCTACTTTCACCACCTCTGTTATTCAAAAGGTCCTAGACAGTGAATTAAAAGAAGAAGAAAAAAGTAAAAAGCACTTCAACTGGAAAAATAGTAAAATAGTCTTTATTCATAATTGTCAGGAATATGTACATGGAAAATCCTAAGGGACTATAAAAAGCTGCTCAAATAAGTGAATTTAGAAAATTCACAGGATAAACAATATAAAAAATCAGTTACATTTCTATATGCTAGCAATAAACAAAAAATAAAATCTTTACAAATCCATTTATGACATTCAAAAATATGAAATACTTATGAATAAATCTGTTAAAAGACCTGCAAGACCTGTACACTCACAGCTACAAAACACTGCTAAAAGAAATTAAAGACGAAAATAGATATTCCATGCTCGTTGGCCAAAAAACTCATTATTTACTGTTATGATGCCAATTTTCCCCAAATTGATCTAAAGAGTTAATGCAATATCTGTCAAAATCCACGCAGGCCTTTTGTAGAAATTGACAAACTGATTTCAAGTCTATATGGAAATGCAAAGGATCTAGAATTGACAATACAATTTTGAAAATGAAGCAAAATTGTCACACAGCCTGACTTCAAGTTACTATAAAGCAACAGAACAGTCATTAAGATAGTGTGGTATTGGGCCCCTGGGGAATAAAGCCATAATGGAACAGAACAGAATCCAGAAACAAAGCCACACTGATATAATCAATTACTTTTCAAATTGGTGTCAAGATAATTCAAAGAAAAAAGGACAGTTTCTTGGTTGTTGTTGTTTTTTTAACACATGGTGCTGGAACGATTAGATATCCATACGCAAAACAATGAACTTTAATCCTTAGCTCCTTCCAGTTGAAAATTAACTCGAAACGCAAAGTAGATCTAAACAGAAAAGCTTAAACTATAACATTTTTAGAAGAAAACAGAAAATCTTTACAACTATGAGTTCGGCAAGGATTTCTTAAATAGGACACAAAAAGCACAAACCATTAAAACAACTGATAAATGGTACTTGATCAAAACTAAAAAGTCTGCTCTTTGAAAGATAACATTAATAAAATAAAAAAGCAAGCCACAGATATAGAGAAAATATTTGCAATACAAGTCTACGACAATTTTCATCCAGAATATGTAAGGAACTCTTATGACTCAAATATAAGAAGACAAATAACCCAATGAAAAAGTGAACAAAAGATAGGAACAGATACTTCACGAAAGAATGAACACCAAGAGCTAGTACATGAAAAGATGCTCAGGGAAAACCTCGATGATACAGCACAACAGTCCCACTAGAACAGCTAAAATTTAAAGGAACTGACAAAAGCAAGTGTCGACACAGGCATGAACCAACTGCAACTCTCATACATTAGCAGTGGGAATGCAAAATGATACATCTACTTTGGAAAACAGTTTGCCAGATGGTTTTTTTTTTTTTAATAAAGTTAAATACATATTTACCATTAAACCCTGCAATTCCACTTGTAGGTAGTTATCCAAGAGAGATGAAAACATATGGCCACAATATGAATGCTCATAGCACTTTTTCCTATCAGTTTTTATTGTGGTAACACACCCATAATGTAAAATGTACCACTTTAAAGTATACAGTTCGGTGGCACTTAGTACATTCACAATGTTAAGCAACCATCACTACTATCTAGTTCTAGATATTCTGGCCTCAGAAGGAAAACCTGTACATATTTGGCAGTCACTCCCGTTCCCCCATCTCTTGGCCCCCCAGCCCTTGGCAACCACTAATGTGCACTCTGTCTCTACGGATTTGCCTATCCTGAACATTTCACAAAAATGGAATCATGCAACATGGGGTCTTTGTGTCTGTCTACTTTCACTTGGCATAATGTCTTCAAGGTTCTTCCATGTTGTAGTATGCATCAGCAATTCACTCCTTTTTATAGCTGAATAATATTCCATGTATGGATATACCACACTTCACTTACCCATTTACCCACTGATGGACATTTCAGTTGTTTCCATCTTTTGACTACTGTGAACAGTGCTACTATAGACAGTAGTGTATGAGTTTTTGTTTGAATCCCTGCTTCCAATTCTTTTAGATATACACCTAGCAGTAGAATTGCTGTTCATATGATAATTCTATGTTTAACTTTTTGAGGAAACTCCAAACTGTTTTCCAAAACAGCTGCACCGTTTTACATTCCCATCAGCAACATACAATGGTTCCAATTTCTCCACATTCTCAACAAAACTTGTTATTTTCCATTTTTTTCATTAAAGCCACTACAGTGGGGTGTGAAGTGGTATCTCACTGTGGTTATGATTTGCATTTCCGTAGTGACTAGTGATGTTGAATATCTCTTCACATGCGTCTTGGACATTTGTATATCCTCTTTGATGATATGTTTACCCGTGTTTTAACTGGCTGTTCATCTTTTTGTTGTTGAGTTTTAGCTTATAGCACTTCTTCCCCACCATAACCCTGAACAACCAAACATCCACCAACAGGTAGAGGAATAAACCACGGTACATCCATACAAGGAAATACTATTCAGCAAAAGATATGAAGTATTGATATACACAGCAACATGTAAGAATCTCAAAAATATTATGCAGAGTAAAAGAGGCTAGACACGAAAGAGCATAAAACATATGCTTCCACTTTGAAACTCTTGAAGAAACAAATCTATTCTATAATAGTCGAATCTGAGCAGATCAGTGATTACTGGGAAGGGGGTTTGAGTGCAAATGGGCAAGTGGGAATTTTGAGGGGTGTTCAGGGCCATATGGTGTGGTAACTACAGTAGTCCCCCCTTATCTGCAGGGTTTATATTCCAAGACCTCCAGTGTATGCCTGAACCCATGCATAACACTGACTCAAGCACTGCAATGCCTGGACAGTCGATCTGATAGCTAAGAAGGCTAAGTGAATACCAAAGGGATGATTCATTTCCTGGGCAGGACAGAGCAGGTCAGCACAAAATTTCATCATGCTACTCACAGTGTTGTGCAATTGAAAATTTATGAATTGTTTACTTCTGGAATTTTCAATTTAATATTTTTGGACCACAGTTGACCTCAGGTAACTGAAATCGCAGAAAGTTAAACTGTGGACAGTGAGGCCCACTGCACTTGACTCTGCTACAATAACACAAGAGCAGCCACAGACAATGCATAAATGAAGGGGCCTGGCCCACGTGACCTACAGGCAGAAGTTTACCAACACTTAGCCTATATCCTGAGTATGGTGGCAGTCACATAACTGTCCACATTTGTCAAAACTCACTTGCTGGGCACTTAAAATGAGTACCTTTTGTGGCTTGTAAATTTTACCTCAATAAAATTGATTACAAAAACATCATTCCCTA
>NW_007726675.1:276641-282981 GCF_000696425.1 Galeopterus variegatus | reverse complement strand
TACCTTTTGTGGCTTGTAAATTTTACCTCAATAAAATTGATTACAAAAACATCATTCCCTATAGTCACACTAGTGGGTCTCCGTGTGAAAAGCAGTCCGAGTCTGTGGATTACACTAACATTTATAAAACGAATGTACTTCACGGGGCTTAGTTTCCAAAGCCCTGTAGTTTCAGGTAAAACTGGCCTTTTAAAATTACATATAGAAATGTTAACCTTGCAAAAGACAAGAAACTTTCCCCAGGCTAAAGCTTCTGATATAGATATAGAATTGTAACACAGCAAAATTGCTGGCTCAAAGGGTAGATGTCCTTGGTGCAGGTTAACCTTACTTAATT
The DNA here is from genome assembly GCF_000696425.1 of Galeopterus variegatus. Classification (NCBI taxonomy): domain Eukaryota; kingdom Metazoa; phylum Chordata; class Mammalia; order Dermoptera; family Cynocephalidae; genus Galeopterus; species Galeopterus variegatus. Next base: position 282,644 of record NW_007726675.1, on the reverse strand, counting down.
GTTATGTAAACATATTAAGGAAATTGCTATAAAGAAAATGTTTGCTAAGAACAAGCTTTTGTTGTTGCATCAACATAACCTTTTGCATATTGCATTATGGAATGTCACTTTGTTATCTCACTGATGTTACCAGCCTCTACGTTAAACTATACTTAGCCATAACTCCACCTGTGTTGCTTTTCTGTAACTTTCTGGCCTGGAGAATACATACTGAGACAGAACCCCAGCTCAGTGTTAATTTCCCAAAGGAGGAATGCCTCCCTCTTGAGGGTTCCGGGAAGTTAACCCCTTCGGGGTGTCTCACTGCTCAAAGGAAATGGGCTTTGAATAATATTTTGTGTCTCCGTCACCCAGGGGAAAGAGGTGGCAAATCCGTGTGAGGACAAAGAAAAAGTGCAACACGAGTCTACTGTGCACTCAGCACTGGGGACCCCCACTCTGCCCCCATCCTCCTGTGCACCCTGTCCCACCCACCTGACCAAGCACACTCCCCAGGGCAGCGGGTCTTAGCAAAGCATTTCTTCAGCTGCACTGTACATAACAGTCCCCAGACAGCCCCTTAGAACAGATGCTGCTGGTCCCAGTCCCATAGCTCCCAATTTGGGGGAGACTCCACATTTCTGACAAGTTCTCAGGGCTGCAATGCTGCCGGTGTGGGGACCACACTTGGAGACTCAGCAGCGGGGAACTGAGAGTCAGCAGCACGGGTAAGACGCAGGCCACCCTGCTGGCCGGGGCCTGTCGGAGGAAACGCCAGGCCTAACAGCAAAAGGAAAAAGCTCACAGGCTGGCTGGCAACAGGACAAGCCCCGGGGCTTCAGCCAGGAGGACAAGGCCCCACTTTCAGCCTCGGTCCCAGACCAGACCGCTCCCCCAATTCCTCCTGCTCCATCCTTGCCTCTCGGATGCAAACCTTAAAAATAAGTCCCTGAGGGCCGGTGGCGCACTGCTATAGTGTGCTGCTTGGGAGTGCGGTGGCGCTCCTGCCGAGGGTTCGGATCCCACATACAGACCGGTTCCCGCTCACTGGCTGAGCGAGGTGCGGGCGCGACACTGAGGGTTGCGATCCGTTGCCGGACACGAAAAAAGACAAAAAGGAAAAAAAAAAAAAAGAAGTCCCTGAGTCCCTCTCCATTACTCGGCTCCCCTTCACAGCAAAATTCTCCAGAGAGTTACCCACTCCTGCTGTCCCTGACTCCCCTGTTTCCTTCTCTCATAAGCTCACTCCTGTACCTTGGCCCCCACTCTCAGACTACCTGCCAGGTAGCAGTGACCTCCACGGTGCTAAACCCAAGGTCATTCTCCGTCCTCACTGTGTCCCTCTCAGCCAGTCACCCTTCCTCCTGAGGCACATTCTGATGTGGCCTCCAGGATGCCCACCAGAGCCCTCTGGTTTTCCTCCTCCTTCTCTGGCCATGTTTTCTTGGTCTCTTGTCTCAGTCTTGGTCCTTGAACTTCATCTCTCCTCCATCCATTCTGACTCTCTTGCTGGTCTCATCTCAACTCACAATTTTCTTTTTCTTTTTTTTTTTTTTTTTTGGTGAGAATTTATTTATTTATTTATTTATTTATTTATTTATTCGTTAAATTTTTATTTTGTCAATATACACTGTATATGATTATTATGGCCCATCACCAACACCTCCCTCCCTCCTCCCTCTCCCCTCCCCCCCCAAGAATGTCCTTTCCGTTTGCTTGTTGTAACAACTTCATAGAAGTATATCAACTCACTATTTTCACAGTGTCACCTCCATACTGACAACTGCCAAGTTTACAGTCCCAGCCCAGAAGGCTTCCCCAAACTCCAGACTCGTTTATGCCTGGACGGAGCTGTTGCCTGCACTATCTCAACAGCCAAGCATCCTCCCGAACACCCCACGACTGCTCCTCCCACAGACTCCATCTCAGGGGGGTGGCAACCCCATCCTCCAGCTGCCTGAGCCAAAAACCCTGGGGTCATCCCGTATTCCTGTATTCCCCAAAAGTCCCCATGTCATCTGTCACAAGTCCTATTGGCTCTACTTCACAAAGAACCTGGTTGGGGGCTCACATTCCCCTGGCAGCCCAACCGCGCTGCCTTCCTGCCAGTGCTCACCTGCGCCTGGGTGTCCCCTGTGTCACTTCTCACCTCCTCCTGCCACTGGCTCAGGGAACCCACAGGCCACCCAATTTCAAATTTCAAACACCCCTAAACCATCAGCTCCCCCCGAGTGCCTGAACTCTGCACTATGGCACCCAGCATAGGACGTAACCTGATGCATGCCCTCTCTCACTCACCTCAGTGACCAGAAGCGCCAAGCAGGCAGGGCCTTCTGTCTCTTGGTTCCCTGCCATTGTTGGCACTCAGTAAACATTTTCTGGGGGAAGCAGTGACACTCCACGAAGTGGACAAATGTGAGAGTTGAAAGGGGCCTTATAGGTATCCAGTTCCTTCACCTCGAGAACCCACGACGTGAACATCATTTCCCAGGGCCCCCACGTGCCAGTGCCATGACCTGCCCACGCAGCACAGTGCTTCTTGGGTGGGATCCCAAGGCCCCTGGGAAGGAGGGGGATGCACAGAAGGAGTCAGACCTGAATGGAGAACAAGGATGCACATCACGTACAGGGTGGTTCTGCACCTGGCGAGGGCAGGTGACTTGTGGTAATGCACGATGAACACAGATGGATGGGGCTCAGGTCCCCACCACCGGCCTTGCCGCAGCATCTGGCTGTGCCCTCACCGGACCACAGACAACACTGGTCAACAACAACAATGACAATAACAACAAACACAAAATGCAGCAAACTCCCAAATGCACCGCGAGAACGAAGTGGGGCCAAGCGCAGGCCTCACCAGGAACGTACTGTCTCTCCAAACACAATCAAAACACATGCAAATCACAGGGCCAAACACACACCCAAATCCTATATCAAAGCAAACTATATGCTGGCTGTTCAAGCAACTCTAATTTCTTGTAATAGGTGATGAAAAATTTTTTTAAATTTTCGCAACATCTACTTCTTACTTTGTAGACTCTATGCTATATGTACCAATTTTATGCTTCGTCTGTTATCATAGCTTCGGGTTACTTAACAAATCCTCTACTAAATGGAAAGAGAAGACAAAGGCACCACTGAAAATGCATGAACAAACTCAGTGTGTAGGTTAGACATCTGCCAGTGGGGACCTGCCACGCAGGCTCCACCAGACTCTGCCTTCATTTCTGTATCGAGACTCCCGCTTGACTCTTCTGTCTCTGGATTATACTGTTATTTAATCTCCAGGGTCTTTGTCTTGTCTCCCCTATTGCCGAGGGTAGGGTATGAATTTCTATCTTTTCATGGCCCACAAAGCACATATCCAGAGGGTCAATAACTACTGACTCACTGATCGCCTCATTTAAGCCAAATCATCTCTTATTAAGTTGTGAGTCGTACAGTAACATGGAATTTCTACAAATCAAATTCTATTTAAAATGCCTGAGGAAACTGTATGACCTAATGGAAACTCCTTTTTTAAAAATTAATTTTATGATAACAAAAATAATTCCATTGTAACAGAACCAAACCATACAGAAGTACGTAGAGGGGACGTACCCTCCCCTCCCCTTCTTACCTCCCCCCAACACACACTCACACTCACACCACACACTCACACTCACTCATTGCTAACTGTGGAGTGCCACTTTTGCTCAGGGTTGTGTCCCTAGAGCCTGGGGCAGTGCCTGGCCGAGGTCCATGCAGGGACTCCATAATTATCCAGGGGCTTCACAACCATCCATTGAATACATGGTGTGTGTCCCTCCAGCTCAGTTTCCATGGTAAATGCCCGCACATGTGTGGGTAAACGGGCTCACACTATACACACTACACTAAGGAGTAATGTTTTCACTTAATATATTGGCACATCTTTTAAAGTAAACCTTTGAATTGTTTCATGAAGGAAAAGATCCAATGGCATGTTTTCTGGGGAGAATTGGAGTTCTTAGATTATTATTACCTCTTCATTACAAAGAATTTTGAAAGTACACAGAAGTGGCCAGAATAGAATAATGAAGCCAGCTACCCTCACCTAGACCCCAAACTGTCCACTCATGGACAATCCCGTCCCTCCCTACTCCGCACTAATCTGAGGCAGATCCCAAGCATCTTATTTCAGCTGCGAACACTCAGTATCTATTACTAAAGGGTAAAGATCATTTTGACATGACCACAATGCTGTTATTAAGGAATTCCTTAAAATAATCATTCACTCAGTACGTGTCCAACTGTCTCATAAAAAGCGTAACTTTTGAAAGGAGTGATTCCTGGAACAAATGCCGATCTGACTGGTAGCCCTGGGTCAGGCCTTATCCAAAGCCGGTAATCTCGGGGTGCCACTTAGAAGCAACCCAGAGGAGAGGTGCAGTCGCTGCTATCATGGGCAGCATCTGAGACTTTTAAACCAAATAAGAGGACCCTGCGCCTGCCCAGGGCTCTCACAGGCGCTGTAGGAAGGTGGTTGTGGGGTCAGCACCCTCAGGCTGTTGTCAGTGCCCCAGGAGCAGCAGCTGGAAATGAGACCCCTGGCTGGCACCCCCAGAAACAAGGCAGCCAATTTGCTCATCCCAAAGATCACCTTCATTGGTGTGCCAAAAAACACCATCCCAGCTTCCACTTGACTGAATCAGCAAATACTTCCTCCTTATAAATCTCCACCTTCTCCCATGTCACTTCTCAACAGCAGAGTTACTCCAAGTCCACAGTAAACCTCTCCCTGCCACATGCAGAGGAGCACGCCTGACCAGCCCAGCTCCTGGGCAACACCCTGAGTCATCCCAGGACAGCCACAGCCCTCGATGGCAATGGCACTGTCAAACCCAAGTGGACCCAAGGCCAAGCGGAGAGAGGACCCTCCCCCGGTGCCTCTGCCACTTTCCTTCTCACCGTCTGTCCTTCCTCCTGGATTTGTCAAAGTTGAAGAGAGCCCCAGTTGGGAACTGCAGACAGAGAGAGCCTTTTTCCCAGCGACCACCCTTGACAGCCAGCCGACAGCACATTCATTTTTATATTTTCACATGGCCAGTTTCACTGGATAGGTTAACTGGCTGCCACTGTTACTCCCGGAAGAGCCTGGGAGCTGTGGGCTTGGGGGCACAGGGAGCCACGGCAGGCCAAGTCACCTTCCCAAGAGTTCTTTTAACCAAGCAAATCCATAACATGAAGGGGGAGTTCGCTGTAAATTAAAAACAATCGGGAAGTGAATTCCCTTGCAGGGGCCCAGCAGGTCTAGCCCAGAGACAGTAGGGATCTCCTAGGAGCACATGGGTCCCAGCTCCCACCCAGGAACTGTGACTCCAAGCTCACCACCCAAGACAACAGAGCCAGGAAGAGACTCCAATGGCCACATTCCCAATCCTGCCCATCCCTCCCTCCCCACCAGAAATGGGAACCAGAGGGAGCGGAAGAGGCCTTGGCGTGCTCCCTCCAGAAGCACAGAGCATGGAGACAACCATTGATCTCTGCAATGCATTATTGATTCTTCTGTTGAGCTTGCACCAGTGGACGGTCCCTCCCTCTTCACTCAAGGCCGGCCATTAGTGCACACTCCGAAGCGCTGGCCTAGAAGGCCGCCCTGCCCCCTGTGGGGAAGTCAGCTCCAGCTGAGACATCTGCCTCAGACAATCTACTCAGAGGAGACTGTTCACAAGTGGATGATGTCAGCAAGGACATCTCTGTGGCCCCAGACCCACCAGACAGTTGGCACAGCATGGCTGCTGGCCTTGCACCTCAAACCTCAGCCCGGGGCCGGTGGACCACATGCCAGGACCCCAGCCCTCTGGAGGGGACTCTGCCACGCTGCATCTTTGCAGTCTCTGTATGTGCTAGTAGGAGGGTGAGTTGGTTAGGAGTGGGTAGACAGAGGAACTCAAGGTCTACTTCAGTGCAGACAGACGGACCAACTGAAAAGCCCACAAGGAGAAGCAGTCCCCTGGTTCCCACGCCAGCTGGAGGTCTTGCAACATGGTGCAAGGGAGGGAC
>NW_007726675.1:275020-276363 GCF_000696425.1 Galeopterus variegatus | reverse complement strand
AGGACATCTCTGTGGCCCCAGACCCACCAGACAGTTGGCACAGCATGGCTGCTGGCCTTGCACCTCAAACCTCAGCCCGGGGCGGGTGGACCACATGCCAGGACCCCAGCCCTCTGGAGGGGACTCTGCCACGCTGCATCTTTGCAGTCTCTGTATGTGCTAGTAGGAGGGTGAGTTGGTTAGGAGTGGGTAGACAGAGGAACTCAAGGTCTACTTCAGTGCAGACAGACGGACCAACTGAAAAGCCCACAAGGAGAAGCAGTCCCCTGGTTCCCACGCCAGCTGGAGGTCTTGCAACATGGTGCAAGGGAGGGACCCCAGGCAGAGCTGCTCCTGATGACTGCAATGTTTTTATTTCATTATTTTGTTTTATCTGCTGCATGTACTACAGACGTGTACTCCTTCCAGGAAGACAGTTGTTGCCCATAAACATGCCGGTGTGTCCCGCGCCATCCCATCTCACCTCCCTAGTGGGGTAGCCAAAGCAGGCCCGATTTCTTCTTCTCGGCAGGCAATTACCAAGACATGATGTGCACAGACATCAACCGTCAAAGTGACAATTGGGGCGTTATCATTTCTACTAGAATCCTGCCCCAGGGCTGGCCGAAGCTGCCTGTTTCTGGGACACAGTAAACATTCCCAAAGAACCTCACCTGGGCAGCCAGCAGGCAGACCCCAGGCCTGGGGCACATCTGAGGTGATAGGCCAGCAGTGTCACTTCACCCCCTGGAAAGGAAACTTCCGTTTGGTGGCGCCTGGTAGATTTGAAAAGACTCATAACAGCAGGGTGAGATGCTCGGCCACAAGCCCTAGGTTCAGCTTGGCCTGCAGGGACCTGGCCACCCGCGGGCCTGGGATGTGCTCGACACATAGAGACGTTTTCAAAACAAAAGCAGAGCAACTTCATGTGGCAAATGCTCCAGAGAGCAGGGACAGGCCCTCGACAACAGGCCTTTTAAGCGAACTGCCTACCTAGACTCCCATTCACCCACCCACCCCCCAAAATACTATCAAATAAATAAAGAGGACAATCGGAAGCTCAACTCTCCCTTACTGCGTTTTTACTGGCAAAACGCCAGCAGATTCAGCCCTTGCAGCTCAGCAGGCGGCTGCAACAGGTGCAGCCCGAGCTAAGGCTTGCGGTTCTCTGGGGCGGTTCTAGGATAACGTAGCCAAAACCCTAAAGGAAGCCAAGGGCTGCAGCACGCGCTGCCACCACGGCGGCGGCGACCTGACGGCGGCAGCCCGACCTGCCCCACCTGTCTGAGTGCGCGGCGCCGGGTCAAGCGCACAGCGGCTGCGGCCTCCGCGACCGAAATAGAAGCCCTCGGGGGCCGGCCGGA
>NW_007726675.1:213877-274040 GCF_000696425.1 Galeopterus variegatus | reverse complement strand
CCTGTCTTCTTCCTCCCTCCTCCTCCTCTCCGCCCCTGCTCACCTCCCTCGCCCCCTCCTCCAGCCTTTTCCTCCCTCCCCTTTCCCTCCGCTTTCTTCACCTTCACGATACTCCTCCCCTCCAAACTTCCCGTCTCCTCCCCTCTCCACCTCCCGCTTCACCTCCTCCCCCTCTCCCCATTTTCTTGCCCCCTCCTTCCTCCTCACCTCCTACCTTCCTCCCTTCCCCTTATAGCCCAAGAGCAGGACCCAAAGGCTGCCCCTGCCCTGGCTTGGTCTCTGATGTGTCAAGCACCGGTTCCCAAGATGAGGTGCCCTGTCACCCCCTTCCTCACCACCTCCTAATGGACCAGCTTGGCCCATTTGGAGGTCTACTGACCCCACCCTTTCCACCACCACCCCCAATCCCCAAGGCTTTCTGCACCACCAGGCCCCTGGGGCCAGTACTAATGGGACCTGCCCAGGTGTGGCCAAGGCAGGCAAGCACCCAGGACACTTGGCTCCTGACTTTGGGCAAGAACATTCCAAACCAGGCCCTTCCCATCCCATGTGAGGGGGACAGCACCTCCTCTGGTCTGGGGTTTTCTGCACCCCCATGTCAACCGTTTGCTAAATGTTCCTCACTTTCCACACCAGATGCAGAGGGTCCCTCAGTGCAGTCCCTGGTGAGACATGTTTATGACTAACCCGTGGGCTTGGGGAGCCGGGGGCCCTCAAAAGATGGTGCTGCTCCAGGTCAGTTCCTTCCTGCCCTGGAGGAAGAAGTGACAGGGCCACACAGGGACTGGTCAGGCCGCAGGCCCACAGAGGGACTCATCCCCAAGGGGACCCAGTTCTAGATTGAACCGGCCAGCATTTCCCCTAACGTAAGGAGTCGGGGCGCCCTCGCCAGGCCAAATGATAGGTCCCTGGGCTGTAGATAACCCTTGTGGGTCAGGGAGACCCCAGGCTGCTCTTCCGTGGCAATAGGCTGCTGAGAGCCAGAGTCTACATGAAGCTATTCTTAAATGATCAGTTAAAGGCCCAGGAGCCATGGAGTTCCCTTTGGGGGCTTCCTGCCCTTTAGTGCTACGGCTCTGAGAGCAGGGCCAATGCCTGAGGGTGCCAAGCAAGGTCCTCTCCTGCCTGGCGGTCATGACCTTCCTGCTGAGGAGTATGCACCTGGAATTTGATAGACCCCAGTTTGACTACTGGCTCCAAAACTTCTAAGATGACATTGGGCCCTAGCTCTCCGTCCTCCCCATGTGAGGCTAGGAAGCCATCAGGGAGGGTTGCTAGAGCCCAAGATGCAAATTAGGGGTAAAGCCCTTAGCACTGTGTGCTCAGCATTCAGTGCTAGCGACTGTTACAGGAAAGAGGTGGAGATGTCTTTTCCTATCTCTCTTTTAACTGGAGGAGTCCTTGAATCCATGTTCTCCATCCCGTTTGGATTAAAATGTAACTGAAACAAAGGGATTGGGGTAGAGCTGATCTAACAGCATCCCATGCCCCGAGAAGGGATACATACTTAGGATCTATAGGTACGAGCGTTGCAGACATGGAGGGGACGCTTTTATTCTTCACTAGGCAGGCACATCTAGAATATCATACCCTTGCTTGGTGTCTAAGGCAGCCACTGGCATACCGTGGGAGTGTGGTTGACATACCAGGAGCCTTCAGCCTGGAGAATCAAAGTGTGGAGCAGAAGACAGCAGAATCAGAATTTTTGCAGAACTGTCCAGGGAAGAAGGATTACCCTATGGGGCTATGAAGGGCAGAATGAGGACAGATGGGTGGAAATTAGATGAGAAAGTAGATTTCTGTCAACTGTGAGCACTTTCTGACAAATCTGCCTGCCAGAGGAGCCAGCTGCCCCTGCAGGAGCATGTCCTTCAGGGCCAGCGTCTAGACAGGTCTGGGGCCACCTCTGGAGCATACTGGAGGCGACCTGCAGCAGGGTTGCGGGGGTGGCGGTGGTACATCATGACCGCTGAAACTGTGCTCCTGGCTTTTGGATCAATGTGCTCTGGACTGGTGGAGGGCAACCCCAGGCAAAGAAGAGCCATTGGCATGGTTGTCCTGGAGCCCACACTTCTGGCTTTGTGACCTTCGATAATCCTAAACCTCTCTAACTTGTTTCCTAATGTTTGCAAAGTGGATGGGAGAGAATTAAATGAAACCTCCAAAAAGCTTTCCAGCCTGCCCAGCCCATGTCAGGGCTGCTTTCCCTATCCCCTTCTCTCAAGCACTATACCCCGGGACCCCCAAAGTGACCCAGTTTGTCTTTTTTGTTGCTGTTGTTGTTTTACATGTTATTATGGACGTCTCAAACATATACATTAGAACACCAAATTGAACCCCAATTTCACTTTACCTCTGACCCACTCACCTTCCCCTCCAGTATAACATCAAGCACGTCAAAGACATTATATTAACCAACTTGTCTTGGAGTTTCCTCATAAATGCTGTGTTTGAATACTTAGGTCATGTTTTATAAAGTTTCTACCTTTCCCTGTCAGAATGTTGACATCATCTACATGCAGATGAACACGGTAACTGAACAAACAATATTTGAATCCCAGTAGCAGGGTGTAGGGGCCAGGCTAACCCTTTCTCATAGGGGCTGAGGGGATGTGGGCTCTGGAGCCTGCCGGCACCTCCCAGGGGAGGTCTGGGGAGATGACTTTTGAATGGACCACCGAGTGCTCTGCAGCTGCATGGGACGTCACCTTTGCTGTTACTGCGCAGTGGCTGCTGATAGCAGACCATGACTACACCCCCATCCCGTTGTCCCTGACCCTTCCCCCACCCCAGAAAAGGCCTTTAGGAGTGTGATCACTAGTACTGTCTTTCTGTCCGACCCCTTTGAAACCAAGAGCCCTCACTGGTCTCCACCAGGCACCTTCATGGTCAGAGTACATTCTCCAGCTGGAAGAAAAAAGCCACAATGGATTCTGAGAGCTATGAGGCCTCCAGTTGCCCCAAGTACCCTCCTGTGTCCATGCCGTCAGCATGACCCCACAGGATATGGAGGGCTCTTTTCCTAAAAGTTGCACTGACAGCAGCATATAAATGAAGGCCTTGCTGACACTTTATCATGGTTCTGTGCTCCCCACAGTGTTTTAGCTGTCAAACCACTGAGTACTCTCCAAGTCTGGCTAAGGGGTGTAATCTAGTCCTCACGCACACTCTTATTGTAGCATCCCTGTCACTGAGTGCGCTGACTGGGTTATCTAGCCCTCTTTTGTTGTGCTGATGGAGTGTGAATATTCCAGAGAAAGAGGCCAAGTGTTACCCCAGTTCCAACCAGGGAAGAATCAAAAACTGGGAAGGCAGAACAAGATGCTGATGTGCCACCCCATCTGACCATTTGTCTCTTCGTGCTGTGCCTTCTCCACTGACCTGCCCCCCAGCAAAACCTTTCTGACCTCCAAGGCCACGCTGCCTCCAGCTCCAGAGCCATGGGACCTCCCTGCACCCCTTGTCTATTGGCAAACACCCACCTGCTCACGCATTAAGACTCTGCCCAACACCCATCCACACGCCTGGGCAGAGCTGAGTGTCCCCACCTCATCCTGTGACTCTGACGTAGCCTAGCACGACTGTCCCTTGGAGTCTGCTCCATCATCCACTATAATTGTTTTTTGATTCTTTTCTTTCTTCTCTGGTCTACGTTTTGTGTTTCTACAGCTTGGTGAAGTCTACAGACCTCTTTTCGGGATAATGCTTTTAAATGCATAAAGTCAAATACAGGATTTGAAAGGAAACCAATTATATTGAAATCCAGTTATTAAAAGATTTAAAAATGTAATCCATTTGCTTCTTTATTTACACGTTGGATAATATGCCCCAGCAGCTAGTGGTTTCAAAGTTGTGATAAGCAATATTTTAAGCTCTGTGACAACTGAGATGTGATATGGGAATCCCTGTGATTTCTACTGTGGACAAGTCCGCACGCACTGTTGATATTACTATGCGTTGTTGCCTACATGGATACTTGAAGGAAATGCTTCATTTCAGGAGAGGTTAGTGGGGAAAAAAATTAATTCTTTTCTTCCCATTCATTCTATCTGATGGACCCGCCAAAGTCTATCAGATTAAAAATTGCTCTTTTAAAGGAAAGGGGCTTTGTATCTCCAGCATCTCGCCTAGGACTCTCATAAGTTGCCCTCAAGCATGTTTATTGCATTAATGAAGCAGACAGGACTCCTGGTCACAAATGATAGAAATTCAGAAATTCAAACGATGAGCTCAGGTACATCTGAAGTGCTCCAGGTACAGGTAGAGCCCCAGGGACTCAGATGCCATTGTTAGGTCCCCCCCCTCCCTTTCTGACTCTCTTTCCTTCTTTCTCTCTGATTGGCTCTGGTTCTGCTTGGGTGTTGTTTTCATTCTCTCTGGCCGCAAGGTAGCTGGCAGTTAAAATCTAAAATGACGACAAAGACTTTTTTCTCTCCACATTGTGAGTCTCATAAAAGGACCTCAATTGGCTCTGCTGGATCTCATGCCAATCCCATGGACCCATAATTCCAGACAGGGATGGGGAGCCGTGACTGGTCAGACCTGGGCAACATGCCTATGCCCGCACAGGGTGTGGTCCGCAATCTCAGAGAACCACAGGGCTGGGTTCCCTGATGGTCGGAGGTGCGCTGAGCAGACAAAAACAACACATGCCCAGGTGTGTGAGAGCCAGAGGGCAAACGAGTAATCACAGTGTGTTCAGTGTGTTCATTTGGGTGCAGTGTTTCTTACTGTAATAAAGAGACCTAAAATATAGTGGTTTGACCAAGGTAGAAGTTTGCTTACTTCTTATATAACATTGGCAGACATTGACAGGTCGACCAGGACTGGCGGGCAACTTTGCCACCTTCCCCCTGGATGTTACCATCCATCAGCTGGAAAGACGAAGAGCATGCTCAATAGATTCCATAAAGCAGAAAGATCTTGCTTAATAGATTCCATAGAACAGGAAGAGCACAATTAATAGATTCAATAGACCAGGGAGAATGTGATCGACAGATTCAAAAGCGATACCAGTAAGTGGCACACATCACTTCTGTCACGTACCATTGACCGGAAACTTAGTCATGGGCCTACATGTAGCTGCAAGGAAGCTTTGGAAAAGTAGTTTCTAGCTGAGTGACTATGTAACCAGCTAAAAGTCTATCATATTAAGGAAGGGAAAAGTAGGTATTAGTGAACAATTAGAAGACTGTCATACACACTAGTGTAATTAATGCTATCATAAATATAAGTAGAAAACTGATCACCCATTAGAATGCCTAAAATTGAAAATGCCAAGTGTTGACGAGGATGTGGAACGACTAGGACTCCATATATTGCTGTTGGGAGTGTAAAATGGTACGGCCACTTTGGAAAAATACTTAGCATTACTAAAGCTAAAACATGCGTATGTCCTACCACTCAGCAATTTCTCCTGGGTGTATATCCAACAAAATTAAGTGCATATGTCCAAAAAAAGGACATATGCAAGAAGCTCTAACAGCTTCATTTGTTATGACTCCAAACTCGAAACAATCCAAGTGTCCATCAGTACTAGAAAGACAGATAAATTGTGGTATGGTCACACAATAGAATACTGTTTAGCAATGAAAAAGAAAGCACTCCACACAACAAAATGGGTGAATCTCTTAGATGTAATTTTGAGTGAAAGAAATCAGACACAAAAGAGCTCATACTATTCAGTTATGTCTATATGAAGTTCTAGAACAGGCAAACATAATCAAGTGGTCAATATCAGAAGAGCAGTTACTCTCGGGTAGGTTCTGATTTAGAGAAAACAAAACCGGGGGGCTGGAAATGTTGGATATCTTGACTGGGGTGGTGGTTACCTGAGTGTGTACATATGTCAAAATTCACTGAGCTCTGTACTTTAATGTAAGTAATACCTCAATCAAAAATACAGAAATGCAAGGAAGTAAAGAAAGTAAATGTAATAAAAATGATGGTGTGCTCAACTCTCAGTAGAGGTCCTATTCTGGGTTGGAAGAGCCCACCTCTCACATATCAAACATATCAAAAATTCTCCTGGAGCATTCCTGATGGGCAAATGCTGCCTACAGGCTGAGTTTTGTTACTGACAACACCAGGGCTTGAGTTTCCAGGGCAGGTTGTGTCGTCCTCATTTTTACTGAGGAGAACACAGGATCAGATGAGTTAAGTTGATTTTTCTTTTTTTTTTTTTCCTTTTTGTCTCTTTTTTCGTGTCCGGCAGCGGGTTCGCAACCCTCGGTGTTGCGCCCGCACCCCGCCCAGCCAGTGAGCGGGAACCGGTCTGTATGTGGGATCCGAACCCTCGGCGGGAGCGCTGCCGCGCTCCCAAGCGGCGCACTGTAGCAGTGCGCCACCGGGCCGGCCCAAGTTAAGTTTATTTTTCACCGACTGTGCCCTTTCAAGGCAGGATTTGGACTCCAGCATTTGGACTTTCCAGGAGAGCCTCTAGGCCCATTTTAATGTTTTTCACAACTTCAGCACCAGCAAGAGGCCACGATCAATACTGTGTGCCGAACTGTCAGAGCTTCTGTACTCACACAGGCAATGACCCCGACTGCACATTGACTCTTCATTCAACAGAAGCAAAACCATTTTTTTTTTTTTGTCTCTTTTCTTTTTATTTTATTGACCGGTAACAGGATTGCATCCCTCGGTGCTGCGCCCACACCGCACTCAGCCAGTGAGCGGGAACCAGTCTCCACATGGGATCCGAACCCTCAGCGGGAGGGCCGCCGCGCTCCCAAGTGGAGCACTCTCCAGTGCACCACCGGGCCGGCCCAAAGCAAAACCATTTTGAAGGAGAGTATGTTTGCAAAGACTGAGTTTTAACCAAAATAAAGGTATAATTTTCTATTATTGAGGCAAAAATACAAGAGTAACATTAAGATATTAGAAGGAGATACTAGTGAAAACCTTAGTTTCAACAAAAAGAGCTCTATCATGTAGAAATTCATCTGTGTTTTGAAATTATTATGTAAACATTTCAGAAGTAGTCAAATAAAACAAAAGTAAATAAAATAGGGAAGTAACACCCTTTTTCCTCCTCCATTTTTAGGACAATCAATCTTAGTGCTTTGGTATTTTTTTCTTACAGGCCTTGTTCCCCTCAAACAAACATGGATATATGCATGTACTCTTTTGAAAGATCTGGTATCAACCATTGTCTCTCTCTCTCTCTCTTATGTGTTTTAAAAGTGGGGCTATACAATTTCTTTCTTTCTTTCTTTCTTTTTTTTTGTGCCTGGTAAGGGATCGCACCCCTCGACACGGTGTGGTCCGCACCATGCTCAGCCAGTGAGCGCACCCGGCCATCCCCATATAGGATCTGAACCCGCGGCCTCTGTGCTACCAGTGCCGCACTCTCCCGAGGGATCCACGGGTCCGGCCCGGGGCTATACAATTTCAATTTCATTCTGCAATCTCAGGAACACTCTTCAGTGTACATACATACAGCTCCATTTCATGCTTTTTAAATTAATTTGAAACAATTATCAAAGTAATACATGCCCAAGGTTAAAAAAACAAACCAAAATAAAACAAAAAAAAAACAATAGCATAGATGTACATTAATTTTTTTTAAATGTACCTTCTACCCTACCTCCTATTGCAACCCCCAAAGAAATCATTTCTTGATTCTAGTAATTACCTCTGTAACTCTAAAATAAAGTACTTAAATCTCTCTTTCCTGATTTGTCAGCATTAGATAGTACCTAACAGCTTCTTGGGATGAGATTTGAGGATTTAGCATCCACCTGGCCCCACATCTCCTGTTCCATTCTAAATTTTTTAAAATAATTAAGTATTATTAATTCACCTATTGGTTCACTTTATATTGTCAACTACTAAGCCTTAGTATTTATATTTCCCACTCACTGTATGCAGTTTCAATTGACTTCTCACTGTATTGGTGTTCTCCAGAGAAACAGAATCAATGGGTAATATACAAGTATATACATGTGTGTATACGTATACATACACATACCTACACACACACACACACACACACAGAGAGAGAGAGATTTATTATGAGGGATTAACTCACATGATTACGGAGGCAGAGAATTCCCAGGACATGCCATCTGCAAGTTGGAGGCCCAGGAAAGCTGGTGGTATAATTCAGTCTGAGTCTAAAGGCCTGAGAACCAGAGAAACCGATAGTATAAATCCCAGACCAAGGACAAGAGAAGACCCTGTCCCTACTTAGGTACACAGGCAGGAAGAGGACAAATCCTCCCTTCCTCTTTTTGTTCTATTCGGTTCCTCAGTGGGTTGGATGATGCCCTCCCACAATTCAGATGTTAATGTCACTCAGAAACACCCTCACAGACACACCCAGAAAGAAGGCTGAATCCGGGCACCCCACGGCCCAGTCAAGTGAACACATGGAATTACCCATCACACCCACTAAGTAAGATGAGAAAAAAATGCCCTTGTAATCCTGCCCCTTCTTCTTGCTATTCCACCCTCCCTTTTCCATCACCCATTTGTCAAAGCATTATTTTTTACATTTTGAATTTTCTGTACTGTAATCCATATAGGTTGATTTAAAAAATAGAATAAGCTAAAAGAACATTTATTTACTGGATCATAATTCCACAGCTTTGATTCCCTGCAGAGTCAGTGATGCAACTGAACCAGCTCCCAGGAAAAGAAATGTCATCCTGAGTCACCAACTCGGTGCCCCTCCAAGGAGACTGTCACCATCGCCAAGAACAAGCAGACTTTCTGTTCTATTGTTTATCAGTTCCTCAAAATCATGTCACCACTTAATTTGCTTCATAGTTGGACCACAGCTTTGCTGTCTTCCTGGGATTCCTAATGCGTTTTCCTTCTTAGCACATTCCTCCACCATAACACTGAGAGTTTCTGTCTTCTCCAAGCCAACTGCTTTCCTGCTACGTTCTTGACATGGGGGCAGGACTCTGGGGCCTGTTGTCCTCCTGGTCAAGTCCAGACTGCTTCTCCTGGGCAGGATCCCCTGTTCAATAGACCCACCTTTGCCTTTCTTAGTTTTATTTTGATGGAGCACATCCTCCAGCAGTCCCTGACAGATGCATGGATTGAGTCAAATTCTAGGTCATATATTTGCAAGGTACTGCTTCCCCCTAACAGCTCCTGATGTCACCGTTGAGAAGCCTATGGTCATTCTGATTCTCAGCTCTATGTTTTTCTCTCTGGAGCTTTTGGAATCTTCTCTTTGTCCCTGGTATTCTGAAGTTTCATGATATGCCTTGATGTGGGTAATTCTTCATTGTTTTCTCACTCTAGGATAATTTTCTTTTCTCTGATTTTTGTCCTTCTGTAACTCCTGTAGTTCAGATGTTGGTCATCATGAATTGATCCTTTAATTTTCTTGGCTCTTCTATTAGCCATCTATTTGTCTTTTTGTTCCACTTCTAGATTCCCTCCACTTTCTCTTCTAATCCTTCTATTACCTTTTTTATCTTGGCTATCTAAATTTTAATTTCTAAGAGCTCTTTCTTGTTCTCAAAAGGTTCCTTTTTAATAGAATCTTGTTTTTATTTCATGGATATAATATCATTTCTGGATCTTAATTTTACTTATTTGGAAAATTTTTGAATTTGTGGTTTTCTGTTTCCTCTGAGTTCCTTCTCCTGGGTGGATCGATTTCTTTCTTCCTTTTGGCTATGAGAGGTCCCTTGTGATGATCCTGGGCCACATACTCAAAATCAAGCAGGAGCCACTGAATACCTGATTGGTCACTGATAATTCCATTGTAGAGTGCTGGGGCAGGGACCCTGAGTTTCTGTATCAATGAATCTTTTCTCCTTGGCTGTACACTTCCTTGGGAAAGAATCCTCGAATCTCCTGCTGGGAACAGCCTGGCTGCCCCGTTCTCAGGTTGAGTTGGGGAAAGGGCCAGAGGGCTTCGTTGTCTACCATGATAGGTTTTCACTTCCAGGACCCTGACCTCTCCTGTCTCTGGCATCCCTGAGTATCAGCTTGTACCTGGCCGCCCAGAGTGTGGACTGGACATGGGAAATCTCTTTGCTGCTTAGATTTTCACCCAATTCTCCTACCGTTGGTCTCTAATTCCTGAGCCTTTCCTGGGTTCTGTCCAGGCCTGTCTTATTTCTTGCCTTCTGCCCTCCAGGCACTTAGCTCTCTCTGGTCTGCTAAGTCAGAGCCACGGTCCATCTATTTTTTTAGCTTCCAAAATCCTGTTGACATCTTTCGACCACTGTCATCTCTTTTTTCCCATTCTCCTGATTGCTCATTTCCCCCCAACATTTTACTATGAAAATTTCCAAACAGACAGAAAAGTTGCAAGAACTGGATGGTGAACACATTAATACCTACCACTAATTCTACCATTAGCAAGTTGTTACCCTTGCTTTATCTCTCATCTGCTCACCCAGCCATCCATGCATCCAGCCATTAATCCATCTTGTTTTTTAAACTACAATCTGAATTGCAGACATCAGTACACTTCCCCTTAAATACTTAATTTTTAAAATATCAGTTGGTTCTTCTTATGGTTTCAATACCTTCCTAGATGTCTGAGAAAACTAGTTAGAATTTACATGACATTCTCTTCTGTTCCTCTAAGTGTTGAGCTTTTCTCCATGGTAAGTTGTTCTGCCTGTTCAGCCAGTTCCCCTCGGCTCATGGTGAGATTTCATAGGCATCTGATAATTCTTGGTTGACTGTTCATTTTCAAGAATGAAGACCTAAGTTGACTGATGCTGCTTGCTTGGCCTATGCTATAGTCTGAATGTGTCCTCCAGAATTTATATGTTGAAACTTAATCACCAGTGTGATGATGTTAAGAAGTGGGGCCTTTAAGAGGTGATTAAGTCATGAGGGTGGAGCATTCATGGATGAGATTAGGGCCTCCATAAAAGGGCTAAAAGCAATGGATTTGTCTTCTTCCATTTCTTCTGCCATGTGAGGACCAAGCAACAGGTACCATCTTGGAAGCAGGAACAGACTGTCAGCAGACACTGAACCTGCCAGTGCCTTGATCTTAGACTTCCCAGACTCAGGAACTATGAGAAATAAATTTCTATTATTTGTAAATTACCCAGTCTCAGGTATTTTGCTATAGCAGAACAAATGGATTAAAGGCAGCCTTCCTCTGCCTTTCAGCCTATAGGTCTGTTTTCCCCTTAGGGAATGACTTCTGAATCTAATTGTGCAAAGGAGCATCAAGTGGGTTTGCTGTAGGTTGGGGGGTGGTGGGGTGACCTGGCTCTGAGGCTGGGCATCACCAAATTGTGGAATGGGGTGATTGATGGACAGCTATGGAGTCACCTTCACTGAGCGTCTTCACGTTGTTCAGGGTTAGCATGGACCACACCATCTGGAAGGTGGATGTGAAGCACAGAAATGTTCTCTTATGCTTGAAAGGTAGGGGCAGGACCACCAGGTGCTGCTGCAACTCACATGTCCTGGCTCGGCTGCCAGCTTACCTGGCTGGGTGGGGGCAGTGGCCAGGCCTGCAGCTGCTCCAGCAACACCGGATCCCACCCCAGCTTCTCCACCCCCCTGGGGCAGGTGAGTGAAGGTGTCCCTTTCCCCTACAGCACACCCACAAGGTAGAGGCTGGCTGCTTAGAGGAGGAGCACAGGACGTGGGTCAGCCATCTCAGGGTCCAGCTTGTCCATACCCCCCTGCACATTTATCTTCCCTTCCCAATGCCTGCATCCTGGGCTCCAGGGACAGCACCTTCCACGGCTCCCAATCCTGGTGTCCATCATGCCTTATGTTTCTGTGCCCCTGATGGAGCCCACACCAGCCCCCACTGCCCACTAGAGCAATTGGACCACTTAGGAAGTTTAAAAACTTTTAGAAATCTATGTATTTTCTTCGTTTCCATGTGTTCTTCTTTAGACACAATATGGATGGTCTTATTCCTGTTGTGTGTATAATTAAATAAATTAAGTGTACCTAATACAACTTAATGACTCAAGGCATTTGCCTGCCAGGTGAAACTAGAGATCTGTTTATTCAGTTGTAACCCTCCATTGTACTTTAAAAACATGAGTCTTGGGCTCCAAGCTCATACAACTCAGGAAATTTAGGAAGCTGGATCCTCAGTCACTGCCTGTGTTGGATGCATCTATGTTCCTTCCTTCTCCTGGCTCTGTCCGGGCTCAGTCCAGATTCTGGAGCCACAAGCACCTAAACAAAAGGTTTTCCTAAGAGTCTGCAAGAGTGTAGGAAGCTCCATACATGCATTCATTTCCAAGTTACCCGAAAAATCAGCTCACTGCAGACACCTGATGAAGACACTTTTTGTTCCAACTGAGCACTTACCTTGGGCCGTGCACTGGGTTAAACACTATATTCAAATATTTAAATTTTTCATGCCACATTTAAGGCATATAACAAGAAAAAGTATTGAAAACAAATACTGCGAACCCATCTGAAGGACAGAGATTGCCAGCACAGGGAACTCCCCTCTGCAGACCCCCAGCCTTGCCCCGTGCCTCCCAACGTGATTCTTTTTCTTTTTTTTTTTAAAGATGACCGGTAAGGGGATCTTAACACTTGACTTGGTGTTGTCAGCACCACGCTCACCCAGTGAGCTAACCGGCCATCCCTATATGGGATCCTAACCCGTGGCCTTGGTGTTATCAGCTCTGCACTCTCCCGAGTGAGCCACAGGCCGGCCCCCCAACGTGATTGTTAATCTTAGGCATTGCCCTGAGCTGCATTACTTTACAGGTTTACACTGTACAGAAATGGTCAATACGCCTAGCTCAGAGATTCCTTGGGAACCTCAAGGTTGCAAATTAGCACAGAATCTCCTAGAAGGACAGCACAGCCTTTGAAATAGGCGCTTTTTCTAATTCATTTTCCATACCCTTACAGGAGGTTTCCTTTTTTCCATCCTGCGTTTAGACTTCTTTTGACCTTCAGCAAACCTCGCTGTTTGATATTGTCTTCTCCGGCTGTGTGTGGCTTCTTCTAATTATTGTTCATCAAATCTAGTTCTCAGCGTTATGTCAAAATCAGATGGTTATTTTTTCCATCTGTTGCCACAATCTGTTCAAACCATCACATTCACTGAGCTTGCAGGAAATTATATAGTCCAAAAAGAGGAATGAATGTGCTTCAGCCAGACTTAATGTGGACAGGGCTTTGGTATGCAATACCGTATCTGGAATCTTCTTATGTAATGTCCAGCTCAGAAAAATTGCTATTTTCTCTGTAGTGGGTAACATGAAAGGGATGGCGAGACACACGAGATTAAATTCTGAAACCTCACAATGAGTATTCTTACCTTGTAATAGAACAGTATTTGATAAAGAACCTCCCCATCCCCAGCCCTTTCCCCTTCAGCTGCAAATATTCTTAGCTCAGAAAGAAAACTGAAGTTCTTAGATTACCTCTCAAAGGCCATATACCTGAATCTGAAGGAAAAAGTGCTGTTCTTGAAAGCATTTCCTTTGGGCAGAGTGGGCTGTTCCATGCTGAGCCGCTATTCTGCAGAAAGCTGTGGCTCCTTCATTAGGTAAAGTGGTTTGCAAAGCCCAGGCATTGTCATGTGCTAATGGCATTGGGGCCAAGGAGCCACTGGCAGCACAAGGCCAGGAGAGAGAAGTAGAGAGGGGGAAGGGGGCCGTGCAGAGCCTGCTGGTGATGTTCATTACACATGCAGCAGCAAGTGCAGAATGCAGCAGAAGGTTGCAAGCCCAGATGAAAGAGAAGGACAAGCCCACAGTCTAAATGTGTTTTCCAGGAGAGACAAAGGGTGGGCCTTCATTGTGGGATCACGTACTGGCCCACCTGGGACGCCCCCGTTTCTGTTTGCTCTCCCGCCCCGCCCTTGTCTGCCTGACTTCAGTCCCGGAGCATGATGCTGCCACATGTGGTGTTGTTCCCCGTTGTAAATGCCAACTTGAAGTCATTTTTTGACTTTCAGAGTGGAAAATAGATTTGCCTTTGGTTTGTAAAACACCCGCTTTGTTTGGCTAACTTGTTCGGATGTCTCACACTTTGATTTTCATTGTGTGGTCCTCTCACTTTCGTTTAGTTGTGTGAAACGGCAGCTGCCCACGTAGATTCACATCCGCCCTTCCCTTCTTGTCCCCCACTTTAAATATCAAAGCACATGATGTTCATAAGGGGCCAGATGAATGATGGGTGGGCCCTGGCGGGACGAAGGCCACAGCTGCCCTGCAAAGGTCTGCTGTCATGCTGCTTGTGGCTCACTCTTTCTGGTATCATGACACAAAGTCCTTAATCTGGAAGAACATTTCCTCTTCATTTCCTGCTTCCCTCAGTGCTGAGCGGGCTGAGAAGCCCTGGGGGAGCCTGCCAGGGGATGTTCTGCCCAGGCGGTGCTGTGCCCAGTGGCCCCGGAGTCACAACCGGTCTCAGTGGCAGAACTGAACTCGGAGAATTAGATTTTAGAAGTGCCAGGAAAGCCTCCTGCCTCCACGGTGCTTGACACCACACTGTGAAAAACTTGTTTATCTAGGTCTCAGGCGTCGGGTGTTGGTACTTCCAAGAGTGTCTGTGCTTGAATCTCTCTGTCTCTTTGGAAGGAGGTAGTGACCAAGTCTGAGAAGCAGGCTCACAGGGAGTGGAGTAGAGTGATGGGATGTTAGAGCCACACCCAGAAAGGAAGTGGGCAGGACAGAGGGCGTGAGGACTAGGTGCCCTGGTTCCTGGTGTGCATGCTGGGCAGCTCTCCCCACCCACACCCCGTGAGGAATGAGAGAGGGAGTGGGGCTCTGGAGTGGGCTGGCCTGGGCTCACTCCTCGGCTCTGGATCTTCACCTGGAACTTCATCCCAGCCCTCTGGCTCTTCTTGGCTTCTCTGGACCAAACTCCCTGAGAGGCTTTGACACCCCCAGGATGAAGGAGAGTGGGATGTAGAGATGAGCGAGAGGCTGCTGGACAGAGGAGCCACCCTCTGGAGGAGGAGCAGGGCATAGCTCGGAGCGGCTGTGTGGGGAGGGGGCACGGCTCCTCATCTAGAACCGTCTCCCCCTAGGAACCCTGAGGCCTGGTGAGCCCAGGCGCTGTGGCCAGCCTTGGGCAAGAGACTGTGCCTCCTGGAGGTCCCTTCTAGAATGCATGTTTGTTTTCTGGGGTATATTTTCAAACCCTTTTCAGCCAGACTTTTTTTTAGAAATAGAGCATATGTGTACCCCAACACATAAAACAAGCCAAGGGGGGCCATCTCCTTTAACTGACAGTTGGCACCAGGAGGCTGTCCCTTTGTCTTGGGCAGGAGTGCCCACCTGCGCACCTCGCAGGGCTGCTCTAGGTGGCCTCAGTGTGACTGTTGCCACTGTGTGGCTGCAGACACATTACCATGGTAACAGACTATCTTCAAGATGCTAAAGGTTTGCTGATGGCCATCAGGAGCTTGTGGGCAGGTGGCTGGGAAGGAAGCCCACAGAAGGGCAGGGATGGTGTGTGACAGCCACCATGCTGCCGAGGAGAGGGCACGGCATGCAGCAGACTGCCTGCCACCAGTTTGCGGAGTGAGGGATGGCTGCACTTTTTGTATCTGAGATGCCAGCCCTCTGGGAGCTGACACCTGAAGACGGTCTAGTAATAAACTTCTCTTTTTTCCTTTGACAGCACAAAATTCTGCCTGTTTCTGACAAGATGGTAATCGATCTTTACATATCTGCTGTGACAAAATGCTAGACCTCTGGAAGTGATTGGGAATCCCAGATTGAGGAGACTGCAGTGAAAGATGGTGATCATCTGGGGAGGGTGATAGGTGAGGCCCTGGCACATCTGTCCCCAAGACGAGGTGTGGCCATGCTCCCCAATTGTCTGTACTTGACGGTGGGTCATGGGAGACGGTGAGCTGGGAGACAGCACAATCTGGGACTGGAGTGACCTTTGACTGAGAAATCACTTCCTTTCCGTGCTTCGTTGAATCTCAATGAAACCTAACCCAAGTCCTATCCTGGTGTAGGAAAGGGGTGTCTGGATTGTCAGATGCACAGAAATAATTGAAAGCACTTGAGGGTGAAACCAGAATTGGGGTTAGTTTTGGAAGCAATTGGCCTTCTTGGAAACTGTGCTTCAGTGGTGCAGGGAACTGGAGTTGGAATAGGAACTTGGACCAGGAATGGGCTGTGTTCCCTTCACCGGTGCTGGAAGGACTTGGCTGTGTGTCTGCAGCTGTTCTGGAAGCAAACAAGAAGCCCCTGCCCTCCTGGAGGCTAATCTCTCTTCACTGGATGAGTGGATGGTCCAGTCCCCATGCACCTGGGTGCATCACAGGATAGCCTTTGGACAGCAGGAGAAGCAGGAGGAGGTTTTCAGAGTGATGTAAGGGGTTGCCTTGGGTGAGAGGTTGAGTAAATGGGCACGTACCCATAAGATACACTCCCAAAGCAGGGAAAGAGTATATGAGGTCTGAAACTAGGCAGAGAGGAGGGGACTGGCAGGAGAGTGAACACAGAATACTGGGTTATTTTCTGTTTAAATATATCCAACAAACCCGGTTTTCCAGACCTGCACTGCGGGAACAGGCCTCATAATAAAGGGTGTGGAACATCTGCCCTGTGTTGAGCACTCTGCTGAGACTTACACGGAGACCACCCTCAGCAATGCCACACATGGACGAGGAGACACATTGAGAAGGTGACTGAGTGGACCACGGCCAGCAGCCAGGCCTGACTCCAGAAGCATCCTCAACAGGTCGCCGTGGGTGCAGGAGAAACCAGTTTGTGGGAATATTAGGATCCATGCCTTCCTCATAGATTTAGTGAGCACCAACTGTATTCCTGACTGGGAGTACAAGGTGAAAAAGACAGACAAGATCCTTGTCATCCCCCTTCTGCCCCAACAAAAAAATAAGGAGAAGAATATTCTAAGTAAACAGATAAGTAAATAAGACAATGAAATGTTGTGATGTTTCATAATGGAAATTAACCAGCGAGGAGACAGGGAGTAATAGAAAGGGACCCACTCAGAGATGGCCTCATTGAGGCGACAACTCCTACGCCAAACAAAGGATGGGGAGGTGCCAGCCATGCATGGGCAGTTCTAAAACATAGCTTCAAATCTTTGACATGCCTCCCATTGGGAAGGGAGTCTCTATCCCTCACCCTTGGATATGGACAGGCTTGTGCCTGCTTTAACTGAGAAAACAACCAAAGTGGTGCCTGGTGATGTTGGAGGCTAGGTCATGAAATACCAAACAGTTCCCATCAGGTTTCCTGAAGCACTCGTTCTTGGAGCTCTGACCCACCAAAGAAAACGTCTGAATCTTCTGAGGCCACCATGCTGTAGGAAACCCAAGCCTCAGGGAGAGTCTGCATGGAGGCTCCACTCAACAGCCTGACAGGCTCCCAGGGTAGCTAGCATCAGCAGCTGGCCAGGTGGGGAGTCACTTGGATGGCCAGCCTAGCCGAGCCTTCCAGTGACCCCAGCCCCAGCTGACATCTGACTATCACTGCATGAGAGACCCCCAGAAAAGAACTCAGCCAGCTGAGTCCTTCCCTTATTCCTGATCTGTAAAATTGTGAAATGTAATATGACACAACGGTGTTGTTCTAAGAAACCAGCTTGGGGCGATTTGTGATGCATGTGTAAAGCTGTGTACACACCCAGCACTGTGTGCAGGCTCAGGAAAGATCCATGAAGGCCCTGAGCTGTCACCTTTGGCTGACTGTGAGGCCCTGTGTCAGCAGGAAGTGAAGGCTAGAGCAGAGTTAGCAACTAACTGGCTGGCTGAGTTTGAAGGCATGTCCCAACACACACACAGAGCCCCTTGGCAAAGCCTGTGAGACTGACTGGTTCCAGGATGGATAAGTCAGAATCCTCCAGAGAAACAGAACCAAAAGATATATAGATATATAGAAAGAGATTTATTTGTGAAGGATTGGCTCACTTGATTATGGAGGCTGAGAAGTCCCATGAACTGCCATTTGGAGGCTGGAGACCCAGCCTGTGGTATAATCCATAGTGTAATTCAGTCCAAACCCTGAGAACCAGAAGTGCAAGTGGTGTAAGTCACAGTTCCAGTCTACAGTCCCAAGACCAGGAGTGCTGATGTCCAGGGGCAGGAAAAGATGGATTACCCCAGCTCAAGCAGAGAGAGTGAATTCACCCATCCTCACCCTTTTTGTTCTATCTGGGCCCTCAGTGGGTTGGATGACAGCCACCTACATCAGTGAGGGCAGATCTTCTGTACTCAGTCTACTGACACAAACACTAATTTCTTCTGGAAACATCCTCACAGACATACCTAGAAATAATGTTTCTGGGCTATCTGGGCATCCCTTAGCCCATCTAGCTGACACATAAGATTAACCATCACACAGATATTTAAGGAAATCTCTGGCTAATCATTAGCTTGCCACTGAGCGAACCAAGCAGAGACTTCATTGGCCACACACAACAAAGAATACAGACTCTGCAGAATTAATTCAGAAATGTCCCTAAACAAATAACAATAGCAACAACAACAAACTCTGGGGAGGGGGCAAAATCTGATTTCCAGTTACCACATTACATTATTTTAAATGCCAGTTTTCAACAACAAAAAAAATAAGAAATGTGCAAAGAAACAAGGAAGGATGGCCCAAATACAGGGGGAAAATTTAGACAATAGAAACTGCTTTAGGAAGCCCAGATGTTGGACTTACTAGACAAAGATTTTAAATCAGCTATTTAAAATATGCTTAAAGAACTGAAGTATGAGAACGATGTCTCACCAAATAGAGAATAATCAATAAAGAGATAGATTTAAAATCTTTTGGGTAAATACCCAGAACTGGGATTGCTGAATCACTTGGTAATACTACTTTTAGTTTTTTGGGAAAACTCCATACTGTTTACCATAATGGTTGTACTAGTTAGCACTTGCACCGACTGTGCAAGGGTTCCATTTTCTTCACATCCTTGCCAACAGTAATTGTTTTCTTTTTGATAATAGCCATTATGACAGGTGGAAGGTGATATCTCATTGTGGTTTTAACTTGCATCTCCCTAATGATTAGTGATATTTAGCATTTTTAATGTATCAATTAGCCATTCATAGGTCAGTATGTCAAAGAGATATCTCCATTCCCATGTTCATTGTGGCACTGTTCACAATAGCCAAGTTACAAAAATCAATCTAAGTGCCTACCAAAGGATAAATGGATAGCGAAAATGTGGTATGTAGACACAATGAAATACTATTCAGCCTTAAAAAAGGAAGAAAGTCTGTCATTTGTCACAACGTGGATGGTGAATTAGCGAGGGTTTTCCAGAGAAACAGAATCAATAGGATACATTATAAAGACATGAGAGGGGATTTTCTAGGGGAATTAGCTCACACGATTGTGAAGAGAAGTCCCACGACAGGCCATCTGCAAACTATGGTAGCGTGGCTCAGTCCAAGGCCAAAGACTTCAAAACCAGGGAAGCCAATGGTGTCCTTGGCGTAAGTCCTAAAACCCAAAAGCTGAAGAGTCTCGAGCTCTGATGTCCATGAACAAGAGAGATGAGTGTATCCCAGCTCCAGTGGATATATAGAGAGATTTGCCTTTTTCCTCTGCTTTTTGTTCTCTTTGGGTCCTCAGGGATTGGATGGTTCCCACCCACATAGAGGACAGATCTTTCCCACCCAGTCCACTCAGGCTCTCATGCTAATCTCTGATGGAAACACCCTCATGGACACCCCTAAAAAGATAGCTTTACTGGCATTGGGCTGGATCACAGATCCCTCTTCCCCATCCTGTGCAGTTACTGAGCCAGGTGGTTGAAAAAAGATTCTGGCAGCCAATCACAGGATAGACATGCTTTATTCCAGACATGAGCTCCACTGGCCAGTGGTTCAGAGCCACTGTCTTCCATACTGAAAGTACACAATAGTGGCTTGTTGCCTTTCTCAAGGAGAATATAGGCACACATGCGCAGTTACACCACTCTTGTATAACTTGTTTACAATGGATGTGCTGAATCATACCCAGCCGGATATGAGGTCAGAGGCCCTGACCAAACTAACTCCATTTTCCTCACAACCAGGTTTCTTGGCATTCCTTAATCTTATCAAGTTCATACCAAGGATTAACCTTCACAGGTAGAATTGGAGATTATACTAAGTGAGGTAAGCCAAACCCAGAAAGACAAATATCACATGTTCTCATTTATATGTGGAATCTAAAACAGTTAAGCTCATAGAAGCAGAGGATAGAATGGTGGCTCCCAGAGGCCAGAGGGTAGAGAGAATAGGGAGATGGTTTTCAAAGGGCAGGAAGACTCAGATAGGAGAAATGTCTTTTTTTTTTTAGATCAATTGCACAGTGTCATGAATATAGCTAATAATTGAGTACTGTACATTTTAATATTGCTGAGAGTACATTGTGAACGTTCTCATCACAAAAAATGTTAAGTGTTTGGGGGGACGGTTATGTTAATTAGCTTAATTTAGTCATTCCATATTGTATTAAATAATAATAACACCACTTTGTACCCCATAAATATATGTGACTATAATTTGTCAACATGCAATAAATAAATAAATAAACAGATCGAAATTATATTTAAAAAAAAGAACAAAATAGAAATTCTGGATGTCCTGCTCAGGTGCCCAATATTTTAGTTGAAAGATTTTACATGATTGGGACTACTGCAGATGAAAAGAGCAAAGAAGACCTGGAAAATAATAATGTTTTCAAAGAAAAAGTGGCCAAGGCCTGAGCCTCAGGTGATGCCTCAGTCTGCAGGTGGGGTGGGGGGGAGGATGGGGGTGGGGCGAGAGGACTTGGAGACAAAGTCAGCATTTCTGAACTTGGGGTCTTGTGCATATCAGGCACTCAGTAATCTTTGTGGAGGGACAATGTCCTGGGGTTGAAGGAGTCAGAGAGAGAGGGGCATGGCAGGGATGTGGAGAAGTTAACAGGGTGGGGTCTCGGGGACTTCTTTGGTGACCTTGGTGTCCTGTTTTCTGGCAGCGCTGCTGGGCTGCAGGAAGTGGTTTGACTTCGCCCCGGCTCAGGCACTTTGTCTTTCTGGAAGAGGCAGACACCTGTGAGAACTTCTTATCTCGCACTGGGGGTAAAACCATGTGGCTGAAAAGCAAGGTCTGGAGGCTTTAGAACAGTCCACTGAGTGGGTGCAGAGAGGTGGTCGTGTGTCCCGCACATGCCTGGTGCATGGGGACACACTGACCTGTGCAGGCCCTTCTGAGGGACTCAGCATCCGGCAGGGCACAGACACAAGCCACTCACTTCAGGGCCACCTGAGAAACACCGTGAGGATCATGCAGACACCAGCAAGGCTTCACAGAGCGGTCAAATGAGTATGCGGAGACATGCTGGAACCTACATGGGATGTAAAATTCTCTTCAAGGTCAAAAGCAATCCAGTGCTTATGAGACTCACAGACTCAGTGAGCAGGACTTTTGACTAGCTCCAGAGACCTGAGATACAGGCTCTCAACTGAACCCTCTCCTCCTCCTGCGGCTGCTGGCCTCGGGTCCATCTCCTTGACTGATAATGCTCTCACCAGCTTGAGAGCAGGTCAGGGCTTGGAGGCCATCGATGAATCAGCACGATTCCCTTAAGTAGTTACTGGATAGGAACTTATCAGATCATTTTTCTTTATGTTATTCAATCTCAAAAAGAATGTATGGGATGAGGGCTGGACATGGGCTATAATTAGCTTTATCACTCGCTTATTCATGTTTTCTTTCTCCAGTTCCAAAGATAATTGAGACTTGACCTTATTTTGGAACTCCAAACATGGATCCTGCCTGAAATAGGAAGCCAGTTGAATATCTGAAATCCCCTGGTCACACTCAAAGAAGACACTGTCCTTTTCCTACTTCATGGCTTTTTCTCATTTTCTTTCCTGCCAAAAGAATCTAATTTTGCATTAAAGTTGCAGGCAGAGAATGCTTGACCTCAGAGAAGGTAGGCTTCCCACAGTCCCTTTGGTTCAAGAGAGCCATCGCAATCCCCTTTCCTTTGCCATGGATTGCTCTAGGGGGTGACGTGGGACCCTGTTCATATAAGAAGAGGCAAAAAGAAGCTGGCTGGAGCCTCCTTAGGCTGTAACTCCTGCTGATTCCTTCTAGTTTGGGATGCTGGCATGATGCCTGGAGCTCTGGTAGCTATTTTGTAAATATGAGGTGACAGCATGAGGATAAAAAGCCATTGTGCTGAGTATGGAAATTGAAAGTCAGGACGTGCCTGGCTGGATGGTGTCACTGAGCTATGGCACCAGCTTCATGTCCATGCCACTTCTGTGACACTGGTAAGTGTCACTGTTGTTTAAGCCTCTTGGAGATGGGCTTTCTTATATTTTTAGCCAAAACCACTTTTTGGGAAATATTTTGACAAAATGTCATCCTGAGTAAGTTTTACTTACACAGACATTTTTATTCCTTTTCGACCAACCTAAACCCATGCGGTTTTCATTCCTTTCTCCACAGATTGTGTTCCTCAGCAGACAGAGATGGGGAGGGCAGCTGGGGGATGTCACCCCCATGCAGGTCCCAGCCAGCAGATGGCAGTACAGCAGAGGGAAGGATGTGAGGAGCAACTTGTCCTGCTGTCTCAGGTCCGGCTGCATCCTAGGCTGAGGGTCCTGCTGTGTCAGCCAAGAGCAGAGGGAGTGCTTTTGGAGAGTCGACATCTTGGAACTCAGAAAGACACCCCTTCTGGGAACCCCCACTATTCCTCAGGGCTGCTGGGAGGGTGTGCTGCATGGTGGTTTTAAAACATATTTGCAAATTCTTTGACATTCCTCTGGCCAACAGGTGCTTGCAGGAACAAGAGAAAGAGAGGAGAGAGAGAGGAAGAAAGAGGAGGAGAGAGAAAGAGAGCGAGAGAGCGAGCACACACACAAGAGTGCATGCCCTGAGGATGGGACTCCTAGCCGAGGTGCTGGGCCTGTGGGTGAAGAGGTTACTGAGCTGTGCCAGCCCAGCCACAGTCTGGGCTGCGGCCTCCTGGGAGAATGCCAGGCTGAGCCCACCCTGTCAGGTAGAGACTTGGGGAGGGATCAGTTTGTTCTGGGAAAGGAAGAGCCCACCTTTTCTGTTTGATCTCAGGCTGACTGCATAACTGACAGCTACGTGGCTACCTAGAGTTGCCGGAGGGAGGAAAACAGCGCCATTTGTGCAGGATCCAACGTCCGGCCATCAGACAATATAAAAGTGCATTTGTGAGATGTCCTGGCGCCTAACATTTGGACTTTCCATCTATGCCCCTGAAATCTCCACACCAGCTGCTGTCGTTTTCCTATCAGAAAGGTTTAAGCTGTCCCCTGAACGTCAGCAAAAGCCAGTGTACATCTGGGAAGCTCGATTCTCTTTTCGTCGTGGAGGAAAAAGCTGGACCCTCCTGGCGTGCCCCTCTTGGGCCACCCACCTCCGCTTTCCTTTGTGGTATGGGTTTAGCTGCAGCAGGGATACTTATGGGAAGGTGAAGGACAGACAGAAGGGAAAGGAGAAAGGAAAGAATGAGGGACACAGAGAAGAGAAAAATAAGAGGAGCTGAGTTTCGAGGAGGAACTGAGTGACCTGTGGTTTTGCAAACTGTCCCTCCTCCATGCACTTTCTCCTTGGGCTGGGCCTGGCCACTCTGAGTGCTGCCTTCCTTCTGGGGCACAGGGTGTTGGGTGGCATGTTTCCCCCCCCCGGTGGAGAGGGGACTTCAGAGCTTAGGACATTTCTGTGAAAAGCAGGGCCATTGAATGTGCTTGTCTTGTTTAGGAGGCTCCAGCTTCAGGCCCTGAAACTCCAGATGCTGTGATTATTACTGAGGATTCAGGCCACAGCGTGTTCGGTCTTCTGTGGTGTGTTTCCGCTATTGACTTATTATCTGTAATTTCTGAGGAGGCTGAAAGACAAAAGCAGAAGTGAGTGGTTCCGTAGTTTAACGCTTTCTTCATTTCTCAGCCTTTGTTATGTCACAGGCAGTGGAGAGAGGTGAGGAGCTGGAGACAGACAGCAGCTCAGGGGGCTGGGGAGCCCGGAGGGGCCACGGGAGGCCCCACAGGCCTGCACCACCTGCAGCCCCTGCTCAGCCCCCGCGGGGCACAGGGTCCTCCATTTGTCTTGGGAAGTCCTCAACTTGGCCCTGGCTGACTTGACTCACGTACAATCTGGAAGATTCAGTCAACAAGAAAACCTGGAATTTTGCTGTTCCAAATCCTTCCACGAAATTCCTTGAATTTGTATGAATGCACTCCTTGAATTTTACATGAATTTTGACCCAATAGTTGCATTTTTATCCACCCAGATCATCCCTCCAGAGAGAACACAAAAGGGAAAACAAACTGGAAGATCCATTTGAGGGCTTTTACCCTCATTACGGACTCCAGGAGTGTGAATCTGAAGTAAGAGCTGGGGCGGGGGAGGCAACCAACTCTCAATTTTCCAACTTTGAGGAAATCTTCCTCCAGTGCCTCATGGCCTCCAGTTTTATGTCCCAACTTCTCAACCTGTATTCGAGGGCTCCTGATCAAGCTTGCGACATCGTACAGCCCTCTCCACCCGCTCCCTGACCCCAGCCTTCATTCTCTCTCTGAGGTGGTCCCCTGAGCTGCTTGTTTCCCCAGAGGTGCCTTAGGTCTCTCCAGATGCATGCCTGGCCTCGTCACTCCCCTCTGAATGGAATGTTCTCCTCAACATCAGCACTGTTGATACTCCACCTACCACCAAGATACCCCTCTTGGAGGACATTTTGACAATTTGTGCTCAAAATTTTACAGGTGCAGACCATTAGCTGAGACTTTCTATGAGTCATTCCTGCACTAACATGCAGAAATGCAAGCTCCTGTGCAGATGTGCCCAGCACATGGTATATAATGGCAGAAAGTAACGGAGGCCATCTTCATGTCCATCAAGTTAAATACAACACAGCACAAGCAAACTAGGGTACAGATGGTTTAAAGAGAAGAGTGTAACTATGCCCAGATGGGGAATATGCCCATATTAGTAGTCCAGTGTTACATAACACTGTTACTGCAAACTTAGCATCTTGGAACAAACCACATCTATTTTCTCACAGTTTCCAAGCATCAAGAGTCCAGGCACAGCCTAGCTGGGTTCTCTACAATCAAGGTGCTGGCTGGTGCTGCAGTCTCGTCTGAGGCTCGCCTGAATTCCTTAGCTCTCTATTGCTGTAAAATAACCTACCTCAAAACTTAGAATCATAAACAATAAGTATTTCTGATCTTTCACAGTTGCTCTGGGTTAGGAATTTGGGAGGAATTAGCTGGATGGTTGGGGCTGCTGTCTCATCTGAAGGCTTAACAGGGGCTGGGGCTTCTACTTCCAAAGCAGCTCCTGGCACAGGTGGGAGTTGGTGCTGGTGTTGGCAGGAGGAGTCAGTCCCTCTCCATGGGACTGCTTGAGCATCCTCATGACATGGAGGCAGGCTTCTCTCAGTGTGAGGAGTCCCAGAGAGAAAAAGGTGGAAGACTCATTGTCTTTTAGGAGCTAGCCTTGGGAGTCACACACCATCACCTTTGCTATGTCCGTTGGTAACATGGGTCAGCCCTATTAAGTGGAGAAGGGCCCACGCAATACATGAACAGCAGGAAGCTGGCTGCCATGGGGAGGGTACAATAGGAAAACACCCTGATGAGATCCGCAGGGTCAGGCATGGAAGCCGAGGGGTGTGAGCAACATAAGCAAAGTAGAGGAAGAGGCTCAGCTGCTCTGGATGAGAGCAGGGTGCAGGCTTCTGTCCCTTGAGCAGAGTCATATGGGGAACATGAAGGGAGGGCTGCAGAGGGTCAGCAAGGCCTGCCGTGGCTGTGGCTGATGGGCAAGCCTCACGGCTGCTCAGGAAGATGGGAAATGACTCTGCAGAAGCAGGAGCCCAGCACAGAGATGACCAGGAAAGCAAGCTGCACACAACTGAGCAATTTGGAGATCACCCCTCCCTTCACCTCCAGCGGGAAGCCAGAGCAAAACTCAACGGCATGTTTCTGCTGGGTACATTGGGGTCTCCATCAAGTATCACGTGAACCACGAAAGAAGCTGCTTCCTCTTCTGACTTGTACCACATCTCAGTGGGTCACCTCCCAGGCTGCTTCCTAATGTGTCCGTCTGAAATGGGGGGAGGGATGTTCGGGCACCCCGGCGGGGAGGAGAAACATCAACATTTCATTTTCAGTTTTTATCTGAAAAATACAAACCTAGCCGCGTGCGAATGCTGAGTGTGCGCGCCTGTCTCCAGCCGTGCTGTGTGCATCTCGCATCCTGTGACGCAGGGCTCTGTCATCACGCTCTACCCATGCTCGCTGTCATGTAAAGGACAGATGGCTTGTAAAGACTCGCGTCAAGAGATATGGAGACTTCTCAGGCAACAAGAAAACAGCAGAGCTGACAGGGCCAAATCAACTACTGTCTATTCGATGTCACAGGAGTCCAGCTGCAAATGACCAGAGCAAGAAAACGATTTGCTGGTAACAGAAACCTTGCACAAGGGAACACTGTTTGCTGAGCATTAGCTAGTGTGGTGTTAAGCCAGCTTTTTTTTTAGCAGAACACTTAAAAATGTTCTTTCAGCTTTATCTCCTCCTTTAAAAGTTTTTGTGTATGTTTTGTAA
This sequence comes from Galeopterus variegatus, assembly GCF_000696425.1. NCBI lineage: Eukaryota > Metazoa > Chordata > Mammalia > Dermoptera > Cynocephalidae > Galeopterus > Galeopterus variegatus. The sequence goes on along the minus strand of NW_007726675.1, from coordinate 247,544 downwards.
TGCAGATAATACACAGATACAGTAGTTTCATGTATGTAATAAATGCACACACACATGTTGATGTTTTTTCACCGAGAGTGGTGCGGTTCAGAAAATGAGATGCCCTGCTGGGATGAGGATTCTGTCTCCTAGTGTTAGATTAAATGACCAGGTGGATCACTGTCCCATTTCTTGCTGGCCCCGTGAGGAGACTGCCCTTTATCGCCTCCTCCAGAGCATGGGTTGAGAGCAGGTGGGGGCCCACAGAGCTTGAGATTCAGTCAGCAAGGCCACTCCGGAAGCACTGGGGACCTGCAAGCCAGCTCTGTGCTCTTTTCTGCACTGGATAGGTTGATTTTGGCTTGCTCATCTCTTTGGCTGGGAGTCTGTGGAATGGAAATTTTTCATTGACAGCAAACACGATGATAAACTTCCTATAGTGACTAGCTCTTAAAAACTTTCTCTTGCTAGGAATGCACCTGAGCAAGGAAGCCATGACAGAAGAAAAGCATCTGTAGGATCCCCTGGGCAGGTCTCAGATCCTGCCTGGGAGCCATCCTTCCCCACGGAGATTCAGGCTGCTTCCGCTGCCCGGGCTTGAAAGGCGAAACTGGACGTACACAGTGGCAGCAATTCAGTCCAGTTCTTCTCTGGGGTCATGATTTCCGCTGGATGGGGCAGGCTGAGGAGTCTGAACATGCCTGGACCAGAGATGAGTCAGAAGACTCATACTCCAATTAGCTCTGGGGACAGTGCCCTTCCCCAGTGGCCAGGGTGACCCTGCCTTGCTCTGGGCCTGGAGTGCCTGTGGGCTTCATGAACTGCGCCTGCAGTCCCTGCATGGGAAGAGGCAGGTTCTGGTGCAGGAAAGGTAGCCATTCCTAGGTGGGCTCACAGCCTCTCTGCCAGGTGCCATCTCTTCCCTGTAGCTGCAGCAGGTCCTCCGCAGAGGTGCAGATGGCCTGCAAGTGGCCAGCATTCGGGCCTCTGCATCTCTATGGCTCAGCCCCAGCCAGAACTAGCCTGGGCATCCTATGTGGCAGGAGCACACATCAATTGCAACAGGGTTGCCAGAACTAACAGACAAAAATGTCCCACACAGCACTGGGGATATACTTATGCTAAAGTTTATTTGCTGTTTATGCAAAATTTGAATTTAACGTGGTAGTCGGTGTTCTATCTGACAGTTCCATGGACAAGGGCTTTGAACCTGGGTTTTGCCAACTAACAGCTTCAGGTGTCTGACCTCCCTGAGACTCAGTTCCATAATTTGTGAGATGGAAAGGACCATGCTCACCTCTCTGAGCTGTTATGCTGACGACACTCAGAATGTGTGAGGACCCCCCAGCTGAGTGGCCAGGTCCTGACCCACCTATCTCTGGTCCTGGGCTGAGTAATGCGATTGTCTTTCTTGGTGGGCAAGGAGAAAAACTGAGATGGCACAAGGACGGCTTGTAGCAATGCTGGTACTAAGGTTGTGACTTATAACTGGAATTTCTGACCAGGGTTTTCCCCTCACTGAGTGCTGGTGCTGTCCATGCTGTCATCGCCACAATTGGCTCTCCAGCATGAAAGGCCCCAGGAGTGCCAGTCGTCAAAGCTACTATTCGATCAGAGTTTTTTTATCATCCCAGGAGGTGGCTCCGTTCCTTACCACACTGCATCAGGGTGGCGGGTGAGGACCTAAGCCCAACACTCCACCATGAAGACACAAATGCTTGCCTAGAGCCAGCCATATCCTGGGCTCTTTCCTTGCTCATGATGTGACATCACCTAATCTTGGTCTGCAGGAGGTCTGCAGGGCGAGGAAACTTGTCCATGGCCCCGCAGCCAACCGGCTCAGTGAGGCCGGCAAACCCCTGTGCGTGCGTCCTCAGTCCCCACCACCATCCTCAGCCTGACTCGTTGGCAGGAGACATTGCTGCTGGGTAGGAGGCTGAGGGTTTACTCTGGGAAATACCTCCAGGCCAATTTCTTCAGAATTTTCCAGTTACCATGGGGACAGTCAAACCAGTGGTGATAATTCCAGTGGTTGACAAGACACAGGTCTTATGCCGTCATGGGCAGAGCATGCTCCAGGCCAGTGTCCTTCTGATACTGGGCGTCTGTGGCTTGATGCCTAGAAGGATGGGTGTGAGGAGAAGGTTGTGCTGGGAACAGAAAGGATTCTCAGGGCCCAAGCAGACGCTCCCACCTCTGAGCTAGGCCAGTCAAACCTGACGTCTGTCCTGGCAGGTGTGATGGGGGTGACAGTGATACCGCCGGGCGGCAGGTTGCAACAATGAGAGAGGAGGTTGATATTATTATGGCATGTAGAAGGTCATCCATGAATGGCAGTTGTTTTGGTGGAAAATCCGCACAGCTGACGATGGAGAGGAAATTGAGAAACAGCGTCGGAGGGTAGCACGGGCCTTGGAAGTGATACAATCCAGTGATTCTTAACAGCCGCCATGCGCTCACCTTCGCAGCTGCTGACAAGAAGTACTCTTTAGCAGTGAACGGGGTCTCTCTTTTCTTACTTTTGATGCCGTAGCTATATTGAGTTTTGTTTTCAGCTCTGTTCTCTAATCGTTTCTGGAACTCAATGTACTTTTCTTGCTTTATTTCTATTAGGTGATGGTTTTATGATTAATAAAGTAATCTCTATTCATGGTGGTTTTATAATTTGAAAAGTAATATTTATCAATTATAAAATAGGAAACTCATAAAGAAATAATCATGATCATTCGTGATCTCCATCTGGGTGTTGGATGCCACGCTCCAGATGTCACCAGCACCACCCTGGGAAGTAAAAGCATTACCTGCTCAAGTGGGTCCCCAGCCCCAGAATGTGTGGGGTTGGGGGTAGCAAAGGCAGAATCCACTGAGGAATAGATGTCTGACCTGAGGTGAGGCTCCGCTGGGATCGGGTAATCGTCTGGGTTGGGGGAACAGCAAAGTGAAGAGTTTCAAGTCAGGGATTTGCAGAGTCTCAGCATGCAAGCTGTCCATGGATGTCTTCCACCGAAGAGCTGATGGCTCTTTTGGAAGCTCCTGTCATGAATAATTAATTAAGCCATTTGCCTTGGCCAGAGCCTCCTGGAATAGTGGAGTGATGCTCATGAAGATGGTGGGGAGCCAAGCCCCACTAATGCAGCCGGTGAGCAGTGAGTTGTGAGCATTGTGTGTGTGTGTGCGTGTGTGTGCGTGTGTGTGTGTGTGGTGGGGATGGGTGGTTCTGGCTCCCACGGGATATTTATAAACATATGTTATCTCAAATTATAATTGATGACAGTTAAAATCAATGGCACTAAAAAGGATATTGGAGATTGAACGTACACGCCCCTGGTCACACATCTCTGGGGTATACATACATACCTTTGCAGGTAGAGCTGTATGTGAGACTGCATGTACCTACGTGTGGGGTTGTGTGTACATCTTTGTGTAGCTCTGTGTGTCCGTGTGAGAGTGTAGGGCTGTGTAGCTCTGCGTGCATGTGTGCAGAGCCCTGATTGTATCTGAGTTTTATTGAAGTTGTGGGTGGAAATAAGTGCAGAATACTTATTCAAGATAGTGAAAGTTTTAATTTTCTTTTTAGACGAAAAATTGCAATCTTTACCTTGTCAGGCAAATGGAAATGTGATAAATGTTTCAGTTCCTGTAGAACTGTGCTGTGTTGTTGACTTGTTCCATTTCTTATCTGGCACATTTTCATACCCCACTTACCCTGGGGTATAAGACGCCCTAGGTGTTCCCCTGCCAGTGAGGATCCCTGGCTGCAGTCTGTGAGTCTCCAGGGACCCTGCCTTCCCCCAGCCCTGTGGACACTCACGCCCATTTGTCAGAGGACCCTCAAAAGGCCAGAAGGTGGGGGAAAGGCAAAGGTCAGAAGAGACACCAATTGTCCCTCAGCACTTGAGGAAGGAAGTCCGGTAGGAACTCTGTCACCTCCTGGGGCTGAGGACGGTGTAAAGTGGTTGACTTCAAAAAGCCCATAGACAAATGCAGGCTTCCAGGAGGTCTGGGAGGGAGGGAAGGGGGGCTCCTGAGGCTTGTCCCTCGGGCCCCACAAAGCCTCCTTGATGACTGTGAGGGGAAAGATCTCAGTTTACGGAGGAGTTCATTCATCATTTTTTGAGACACCATTATTTATCCAATGTAGTGTTACAATTTCAGAAGAATGAACAAAAAAATCACAAGAAAAGCACACAGCTCCATAATCTGGGTAAAGTCATAAGGGCACAGTGTGATTTCCTCAGACAGATGGAGGTTTTAAAAAGGTGGTCCTCAGAGCAAACAAAGGGGAAAAGAAGAGGGGATTCCAGACTTGGGGATTAGCTAAATAAATTACAGGACATGCCCAGGAATTGGTGTCACAAGGGTATTTCCAATAGCACTGGACAGTAAGACGTGAGGGTGTCAGCAGCCGTCTGTGGCAACATATTATGGGCAAACATAGAAGAGAAATGCACACATCCCCGAGCTATCTGGAACTGGTTAGATGTGGGAGGGGGGAACACAAACAGTTTTCTTTTCTTTTTCTTTTTTCTTTCTCTTTTTAAAAATTTTTGCTTATCAGTGTTTACCTTTCGCTTTTTTTGTTTTTTTACAATGAACATATATAGATACATATATCTAACCCATGCATATACACATGTGTTTTAAATAAAGAAAGCAATTTAAGAAAAGAAGTTGGGAAACATCTATTGCATGCTGACTTAAGCAGGCTCAGTACTAGGGCTCTGTCTATTATCTCCTTTAGTCCATACAACAGTTCTCTGAAATATTGGTAATTACTCTTATCAGTGGGTAGGTTATGGCTCAGAGACTCCAACTGTCCCAAGGCAGTCAGCTGGTAAGTGGCAGGCACTTGTTCTTGCTTGCCTGGAGCTGGTCTCGAGGGAGGAGAGAGAACTTAGGCACACAATTTTACCTGGTACCTAAAATAGCCATGGGTCATGTCCAAGATAAAAACTGGTTTGCCCTTGAACTATAAATTCCATAGTTAATAGTAATGTCTCAGAGCCCTCTGCAGGGTGGTCATTAAAAGGGATGGGGCCACTTGGAACAAAGAGAGCCTTTCTTGTTAACTTCAGCCAACTGTGAGCACCAACACGCACAGGGCCTCGAACATGTGGCTGCAGGGACCCGGACCAGGGCAGCCCCTCCCCTGTAGCGGGCGGCGAGCCTCCCTAAACAGCCATGATCCGGGTGTGCTGGGCATTTGTCATGGGACTCCCATTGTTGTCTTGCACCTCGGAGCCTTGACTTTACCTAGACTTGAAGCTCCTCGGAAGCAGGCATCTTAGGTTTCCTGTCTCACCTCCCAGACGGTTTCCTGAGCGTAACAGGTGTGCAGAAGCAGCCTCAGCTTGTCGCTGCTCCCTCTGCACACCTGCTTTTTTAAAGCAATCCCCCTCTATGGCTGCGTGTGGCCTGTTTGTGGGGCTCAGGCTGCAGGCACAGCGATCATATCTCTCTTGGCTTAACGTTATTACAAAGCATTTATTTTATACTGATGATGTGATAATAGCTTTTCAGAGGAGCAGAGATTCACCTGTACCATAAGGCAAAACCGTGTCCCGAGACCCACTGGCCAGCCTGTGGCTCCCCCTTTCTCACCCCAGAGGTGACGGCGGGCTTAGTGGGCAGATCTGGGCATTGGTCTCATTTTCAGTCTCTTGGCTGATTCCTGAACCCTTGCCATTTCTGGTTCCTTCATCTGTACCTAGGGGCAATGCTGCGTTTACTGCAGAGAGGCCAGGCTGGAGAGTGAAGCAGCCCAGAGCCCAGTTAAGTCGACACATGAAATTAACCACCACACTATCTGAATATTGTGCCCATCTTTTAATTGGGTTGTCTGTTCTTTTCTCATTGATGTGTAGGGCCTCTCTGTATATTTGGATTCAAGTCTGTTGTTGAGTATATGTAGGTTTATATCTTTCTGTCCTTTACACTTATTTTAGGGGTGGTTGGGGAGGTTGTCGATGATTATCCTACCATGTTGCTATAGTCTGGGTATGATTTGCCCCCTCCAAAACTCATGTTGAATCAGATCCCCAAGGTGGCAGTGCTGGGAGGTGGGGCCTAGGGGGAAGTGTCTTAGTTATGGGATTGGATCCCTAATGAATAAATTAATGTCCTCCCTGGGGGGATAGGGGAGTTAGTTCTTGCTTTATGAGTTCCCGCCAAGAGCTGGTTGTTAAAAAGAGCCTGGCACCTCTCTCTTGCCTTTTTTTCTCTTGCTTCCTCTCACCATGTGATCTTCTGGCACATGCTGGTTGCTCTCTTGCTTTTCACCATGAGTAAAAGCAGCCGGAGGCCTGCATCAGATGCAGCTGTCCCAGAATTGTGAGCCAAATAAACATCGTTTCTTTACAAATTACCCAGGCTCAGGTATTTTGTCATAGCAACATAGACAAGGACTGATACACATGTTTAACTGGAATCCTGTCCTAACCCTCCAAGACTTTGAAAGCCAGCTTTATGCCTCTCAACCTTAACGCTGCAGAAGGGAGAGACCGCGGCTTCCTTTTTTGGATAGAGTTGCCTTTCTCCTCTTGTGGGAAGCTACCCTTTTCCATCCATCTCTCACCGTGGAGAAGGTGACTGCTACCTCTGCTCTTGGAACTTATCTCCCCAGACACCTGACGACCTCCTGCCTGTACAGCAGACTCTGCTAGAGGCCAGCCTTGCCTACTTCTTACCAGGTAGTATCAACGTGAGTGGATAGTTCCAGAATGCCTTTACTGTGTCAACAAGACAAGAAAGAGGTCAATTATTTATGTACTTAAAACAAACAGCTTGTTTCAAAGAGCTCTGTTCTGTTGGCTTATTTTTATATACGTTGGGGTATTGATGCTGCACGTCCCCGCCGCCCCCAATCCCCATCATACTCCTGAGCTCTGCAGCTGCAGCAGGGGGACAGCATCCAAAAGGCAGCCCTTGCAGCCCTCTTCTTTGGTTGGGAGCTTTTCCTGCTCCTGGGAAACATCCTCTGCAGGCAGGTGTGACATGGAAGTGCAGGTGAACTAGCAACCCTGGGGCAAGCCCGTCTCATCACCGGTGACCACAATTCCTTGGGCGTCTGCATACAGCTCCTCAGAGTGCCCCAGGTGGGACCGAGCCCAGGTACCCAGTGACCTGCTTGTGAATATACCTTTGTGGCTGTTCACCTTTCCCCCACTTGTGCTTCTTGGAATCACCTCCCCGCAAAACTCCCTGCATCTAACTTGGGCCTCAGCACCTGCTTTTGGAGGAACCTGGACTAAGACGCCTGCTTGATTCCAGGAAGGATTCAAGGCAGTTCACAAAAATGTGTAAAATAATTGGTCACGAGGCAGTATGGAGAAAACCTCAGCTTTGTGTTGGTGTCCTTCTCCCAAATTCTAGCTCTGTGTGGCTGTCGCTTCCCCAGTATCTGTAAAGACGTGTGAATGCACGTGTGTGTGACTGTGCAGAATAAAAAAAAATTCAGCTGGAAAGCTCTTTCACTAGCTAAGATGGGACAAGAGACTTGATCGGCCCGTCTGACGTACGTGTTCCCAAGTTGTTTGACAATGAGGAGAGAAACGGGCACAAGTTCAGCCCAAGTGAAAAGACAGCTCTGTTGTCAGCATGAGCCTCGAGGGCTCCTATAGCAGGACAGTGCCAGACCATGCTCCCCGATCTGCGTGACAAGCGCCCTCCCTCCCCATTCCCGAAGCAGAACTGAAGGTGGCTGCGAGACTGAGCCAGGCGGCGGGCTGGCTACACGGCCCAGACCAGCACGAAACCACCATAAAGACTAAAATTATGCTCTAATATTCCCTGCACTTTGTGTCTTTGATGGCCGTGAAGAAATCCTCTGACCTACCTTGTCTGATTGAAGGGCATAAGACCCTCGTTCCAGGAAGGGTCGTGCCTCACAGGAAAGAATACTACACAAAAAGGCCAAAAAAATCTGGATAAGTCTGGCTGGGCTGCCTCGTCAGTCTATTAGCATTAAATCTCACTTTTTTTTGCCTGGTCACATTTCTACACAGCTGTCCCTGCTTCATAGAACCTGAATTAGTCTGTTTCTGCTGCTTATAACAAAATACCTGGAACTGGGTAATTTAGAAAGAAATCGAAATTTATTGCTTACAGTTTCAGAAGCTAGGAAGTCCGAAGTCCAGGGAACACAGCCGGTGGAGGCTTTCTTTGATGGTGAGTGTCACATTGCGAAATAGCAGAGCAGAGAGAGCAGCGACTAACTTCCTCATTCACTCTCTTTTTAAAGCCCTCCAAACCACACCCCTGACCACCATTATTAATCCATTCACCAGGCATGGTCCTACAATCCAATCACCTCTTCAAGGTCCACCTTTCAATGACCATAATAAGATTTCCCACCCTCAACAGTGACAGTGGGGGCTAAGTTTCTGATACATAAAACTTAGGGGACAATTCAAGCTTCAGTGAGTTTGGGGGGATGAATCCAGTACAGAACCTAAGCATAAAAAATGAATAGTTTTCCCTATATCTTTGGGTCTTCATTCTGAAGGCTCCCATGTCATGCAAAACTACAATCAAATACATTTGTTACATCTTTTTTCCTATTAATCTGTGTCTGTCAGTTGATTTTTAGTGAACCTTCAGGGGCTTGAAAGGGAAGTTTTCCCTGGGCTCCTACAAAGGCATCAGAGTTGCAAGAGAAGATAGAAATTAGACATGAGCCTGGAATCTGGGTCACTATTGCCATGGAGGTGGCTGAGGAGCGATGTGGGGAGAGAAAGCTGGAGTGAACCCAAAAGGTACCCATGGTGATCTCCTCCACATTGGATTGGAACCCCAAAAGGCTGCACACTCAGAGTAAAAGTGAATGAGAGGTAAAGACAAAACAGAACAAAATAAATGGAAACCTACCTTGAACAGACCGCGGCCTGATGTTAAGACACCTGGGGGCCTAGAAATTCTCAATTTTTGAAAACAAAGTTAGGTAATTCCAGATTGCTAGAAGGCTAGGAGCCTTACAGAAGCTGTGAAAGTCTTTTAGCCCTCAAATTATTTCTACAAATAATTCCAAATACAATGCCAGGCAAACAAACTGAGTCAGACACAGGAGTAGACAAGATGACATTAATAAGTAGAAACAACCAACAATAGAAATAGACCCACGGGGAGACAGAAATAAGAATTGGAATAGAGATTATGAGACCAGAGTTAGAATATGCAGCCTTAACTTCACCCAAGTGCTTTGCAGGCCTGTGCAAGGCAGCCTGGAGAGACAGTCCACATAAATTAATAGTGCACCACATCAGACAAAACAGAAGAAACAAATGTAGTATAATTCCATTTACCATTCCCTTCTTGTCTCCTAGGCTACTGCAATCATATGTTTTACTGCTGCAAACTTCGGTAGAGGATTTATTTTCTTTTTCTTTTTTCATTTTCTCTTTCTCCTCTTTTATTTCTTTCTCTCTCATCTTTTTCTTCCTCCCACTTCCTTCTCCTTCTTGACATGTCAGTCTATGCTTCTTTCCTTCCCAATAGTTTTAGCCAATAATGTGGCTACAGCTACTGCTGTCTCAAGACCTTCACTGGCCAGGCAAATTTCCAAGCATTTGCATGGAATGTCAGCTTTCAGATTATTTATTCCACAGATAGACTGTTGCTTATTTGTTTAACTCTTCTCAGTATATTCCGTATCTGACCTTTAAAATCAGATTTCAGTATTCTTTTTTTTTTTGTCTTTTTCGTGACCGGTAAGGGAATCACAACCCTTGGTGTGGGGTCGCCTGCACCGCGCTCAGCCAGTGAGCGCACGGGCATTCCTATATAGGATCCAAACCCACGGCAGGAGCATCGCTGCGCTCCCAGTGCCGCACTCTCCTGACTGTGCCATGGGGTCGGCCCAGATTTCAGTATTCTTGAGCATACTCAGAATTTTGCTGTTCATATTTAGAGAATGCTTCCTTCTTGGGTATCATTTCAGTTATAATCAATGCACAATTTCCTTTTCAATGTCTGGATCCATGTTAAAACATATTTAAAACAGATAATAATCACTTTAAGTAGCATCTCATAAATTGCACATTCTTTCTCTCTTTTGAAATTGACAAGCACATTATGAGATAGGTGTTATTGTGTTAATTTACACACGAAAAAGTTGAGGCTTGTACATATGACAAGATCATGCTCAGGGTTCCCCTGCTGCTCAGTGCTGGAGTGGGTGGACAGCCAAGTTTCTGGAACCCTTGTCTGCCTCTCCTTAGGTCTTTATGGTGAATGAGGGAGATGAGTTCACATTTCAGTGAATCAAACTGATCCCAAGCTTTACCTCTAACCAACCAACTCAGAACAAGGCCATTTCCCACCCAGAGCAAGCATTTGCAAAAAAGGCTTGATACTTGTCTATATTTTGCAAAAAAGACTCTCAGGATATGTCGTTTTCAAGTGGACTATTGTCATGTTCTTTTGTGAAGATGGGGTCAATGTTGCTCTAGTAATTGTTTAATAATAGCCTGGTCAGGGGAGCCGATTTGTAGAGTGTGTTGATTTCTGTAAACACTCCCATCATGGCTGATTTCAAGCTACCAACATGATGTTACTGAACATTCCTGGGGTTGGGAAGAGATGCACAGTAGCTCACCATTATATAGTGTTCCTATCATATAGTACATAATAGAGTAAAAGTTATTAGTAAAATGAATAGGATGTAATGAGTTTTGAGCATTTGTTACCCTTGTTCTTACTATGATTTATTTAAGCTTACATAATTTAATTTTTAATAATGGCTGTGTTTCATAATCAGCTTGTAAGTTCCTAAAAATTCAACAATTGGCTCTGGCATGTGTGGGCTCCAGCGTACTGCTGGATGAGAAGCTCAGAATAAGCAGGTACAGGACAACAGATCAGATCACAAAATTCTACACCAGGCCAATTGGTCAGGGTTATAATTTGGATAGTATCTGCTGTAACACACTAGGTACAACTCTACAAAGGGGCTGGTCCAAGGGACACCCAAGGCCTATGTCCCTCATCCTGAGTTTCTGAGCTTCGGGCAATGTATCAGTCCGTTTTGTGTTACTATAACAGAATACCTGAGACTGGGTGATTTATAAAGAAAAACGAAATTTATTTGCTTACAGTTTCTGAGGCTGGGAAGTCCAAATCCATCTGGTGGTAGCAACAGTAATCCAGGGGTCTCACACTGCAAGATGGTGGATGCAGAGAGAGCAGAGAGAGAAAGACAGACTCTCTCCTCTTTTTTAGCTCTCAGAGCCACACCCCTGACCACCGTTTTTAATCCATTCACTACGGCATGGCCCTATGATCTAATCACCTCTTTAAGGTTCCACCTTTCAATGACCAAATAGGATTTCCCACCCTCTTAACAGTCACGGTGGAAGCTAAGTTTCTAATACATAAAACTTGGGGGACACAATTCAAGCTTCAGTAGTTTTGGGGGGACATAATTCAATCCACTACAGGTAATAATTGCACTTTGGCCAATGCTAAAATATTAGCACTGGAATTTCAATTAAATGTTTACAAGAGTTTGAGTTTGCAGTCAATGTTTCAAATTGTAGGGACATCTGATTGAACATAGAGCATTTTTGATTTACCAGCTTTAAGAACGTGTGTACTTGGATCAGCCACTCTCAGTTTCTCAGTCTGGCTCCCAGAGCAGCAGCAGCAGCAGCTGGGAGCTCATTAGAAATGCAAGTTCTCAGGCTCCGCCCCAGACATGCTGAGTCAGGAACTCTTGGGGTGGGGCCCAGCACATGTGTCTTAATGAGCCTCCAAGGAGTTCCCAAGCACTCAAGTTTGAGAAGCATTGCTGCCTAGGGGAACGTTAATTACTTGAAGTAAATTGGATATTAGATAAAGTGCCTTACAGAGTCCAGGACATTTTTCTCAGTGCATGAAACCTTTTGGACCTTAAGGAATTTATCGGCTTTTCTCACCAAACCCTTTGTTCTCCTCCAGCCCTTACAACATTTTTCCCTTTTGTTTTAAAGTCCGGGATGAAGTAACCAAACGCTGCTGCTGTTTCCTCTCTGGGTTTGAGAAATAGAGCTCTGTGATTGAAATCTGCCGTAAGTAAAGGCAGTGCCAGTGATGACTGATCAGATATTAATTTTTATTTGTTCGAAGTTTCCCTTGACTTTGTTTTAAGCAGAACACCAAGTCCTTCTGTCGCCTTATTACCTTTTGCAAGGTGAAAAGCAGGCACTGCTTGTGCCTGTGTGTGTGTGCATGTGTTGTTTGACACCAAGTCCTTCTGTCGCCTTATTACCTTTTGCAAGGTGAAAAGCAGGCACTGCTTGTGCGTGTGTGTGCATGTGTTGTTTATGTGTGATGTGTGTGTATGTGGTGTGTGTGTGTGTGCTGTATGTGATATGGGGTGTGTGTGTGGTGTGTGTGGAATGGAGTGTGTGTGTGGAATGGTGTGCGTGTGTGGTGTGGTATGTGTGTGTGTGGTGTGTGTGGAATGGAGTGTGTGTGTGGAATGGTGTGCGTGTGTGGTGTGGTGTGGTATATCTGGTATGGTGTGTGTGGTATGTGTGGTATAGTGTGTAGTGTGTGTGTGATTTGGTATGTGTGTGGGGTGTGTGGTGTGTGTGGTATGTGTGGTATAGTGTGTAGTGTGTGTGTGATTTGGTATGTGTGTGGGATGTGTTATGAGTTTTGTGTGGCAGTGCGTGTGGTGTGTGTGGTATGGGGTGTGTGTGGAACGGTGTGTGTGATATGTTGGTGAGTGTGTGGCATGTGTGTGTGGTGCGTGTGGCATGTGTGTGGGGTGTGTAGCATGTGTGGTATGGGGTGTGTGTGGAATGGTGTGTGTGATATGTGTGGTGTGTGTGATATGTGTGGTGTGTGTGTGGTGTGTGTGTGGCATGTGTGTGGTGTGTGTGGTATGGAGTGTGTGGAATGGTGTGTGATATGTGTGGTGTGTGTGTGGCATGTGTGGGGTGTGTGGTGTGTGTGGAATGGTGTGTGTGATATGTGTGGTGTGTGTGTGGCATGTGTGTGGGGTGTGTGGTGTGTGTGGTATGGGGTGTGTGTGTGGAATGGGGTGTGTGTGGCATGTGTGTGGGGTGTGTGTGATGTGTTTGTATGTGGTGTGTGTGGTGGTGTGCGGTATGTGTGGTATTGTGTGTGTGCGTGCTTTCAATCCTGAGCTCACAGAAGAGATGATGCTGGGGTCTACCGAGGGGAGGGCGGAGATTCCAGGGCAGGAGAGCGGCAGGGAGGTTCTGGGGCCCCATGAGAACGGGGACAGTGCCCGTGGCCTAACCTGGAGGGCGACAAGGTCTCTGCGGGGCCCAGCGGCATGGTGCAGCGGGGAGAAACGCCTCCATCTCGGCACGGGGCGCTGTGCCTCGTGAGTCCCCGTGTGGCAGGGAGGGAGACGGGATATTCTACAGCGCTGGGGGATGGTAGAGCCAGATTGGAGCGGATCTGGAGACAGGGAAGGAACAGGGGCTTGTGCACTGGGGACCGTGAGCGCAGCCTCCCCGCCGCTCGGCCACCGCGTGCGGTACCCGGGGAAGCCCCCTGCGCGCGGCCTTGCTCTTCCTTTTCTTTCCGTTTTACGTAGAAAGAATATGACAAACAAAGCCAGGCTAAAGTGAAAACCGATGATTGCTTGAAATCGTACGACTTTATCAGGAGGCGGTTTCTGCACGTCGGGGGAGGAGGTGTCTTCAGGGAGAGGGTGGGGGCCTCACCGCCAGCGGAGCCAGGGCTGCGGCGACACCCCGCGCGCCCAGACGTTCTGCGTCCGGGGAGATGGTTGCACGTGCACCGGGCGACCTGAGGACGGCGCCGCTGGGCTGCACCGGTGGGCTTGCTTTCTGGGCTTAGGGTGATCTGCGCTGGGAGACTTGCGTCTGGGAATTGTCCAAATTAGCATTTTTCTTATTGAGTTCTATATTTAAATATCAGAGAAAGGAATCCTGTCATATTTGCAGCAAAAAATTTTTTTTGGTTTGTCCTTTATCTTCTAACTTTGTTTGACATATTTTTGTATACAGATAAGTGTAAACCTTTCTACAGCCAAATATCAGCATATCTTTTCCTTCACTTTTTAAATTGTTTTTTGTCTTTTCCCCCCCTTCCCCCCCACCCCCATTGCTTTAGTACTTAGCCTTTTCCTGCATTGGAATTAGTTACTTATTAACCACTTTTTCTCATCTAGTAGCTTTTATGGTTTGCTAATATAAAACTAGGTTTATTTTGGCGTGTGAAACACGAGTCAGAATTTAAATTGATTTCTTTTCCCTAAATACTTGGACAATATCCTCAACACTGTTTGTTGAATAATACATTTCTTACTCATTTGTGTACTTTGCTTCTTTTTTCAAAATGACAGTTTTAGGGGCCGGCCCAGTGGCGCACTCGGTAGAGGGCGGCGCTCCCACGAGGGTTCGGTTCCCATATAGAGACCGGTCCACTCACTGGTTGAGCGCGGTGCGGGCGCGACACCGAGGGTTGCGATCCCGTTGCTGGTCACGAAAAAAAGACAAAAAGGAAAAAAAAAATGACAGTTTTATTGAGTTGTAATTTACATACTGCAAAATTCACCCATTTTAAATGTATAATTCAACAAATTTGAGTAAATATATACAACTATGCACCTGTCAGCACCATCCAGTTGTAGAACACGTTCATGACCCCTTAAAATATACCTTGTGTCCACTTGCCTTTAATCTTCACCCCTCCCCACAAACCCAGGCAATCACTGACATGTTTTCTGTCTCTATGGATCTCCCTTTTCTGGACATTTCATATCGTTGCAATCATATAATATGTGGTGTTTTGCACCTGGCTTCTTTCAGTTAGCATAACGTTTTTGAGGTTCATCCATGCCGTAGCACGTGTCAGTAGTTTTATACCTTTTTATTGGCAAGTAATATTCCATTGTATGGGTATACTAGATTTTATTTATCCATTCATCAGTCAATGGAGATTTGTGTTGTTTCCCCCTTTTGACTGTTATGAATAATATTATGAAAAATGCTGCTATAAAACATTCACGTATAAATCCTGTGTGGACAAATGTTTTTATTTCTCTGGGGTAGATTCCTAGGACTGAAATTCCTGGATCATGTGGTAAGTTTATATTTAACTTTTTTTTTTTTTTTTTGGTTTTTTGTGTGACTGGTAAGGGGATCGGAACCCTTGGCTTGGTGTCGCCCACACCGCACTCAGCCAGTGAGCGCACAGGCCATCTCTATATAGGATCCGAACCCGCGGCGGGAGTGCCGCACTCTCCTGAGTGAGCCACGGGGTCGGCCCTATATTTAACTTTTTAAATAAACTAACAAACTTTTGCACAATGACTGCACCATTTTACATTCCCATCAGCAATGCAGGAGGTTTCTAGGTGTCTTACATCGTCACCAACACTTATTATTGCATGTCTTTAAAAAAAATATTACATCTGCTTCTTTTTTATGGTTTAAATTGTTTTAGATGCCAGACTTTTCCAGGGTTATAGTTTAAGAGGACTTATAATTTCAATTCCTTCTATAGCAAGGGAAATCTAAACAGCTGTTTCCCTACTTAATGCATTCTTATCCCAGGTTCTAGCAACTTCCATGAAAGCTTATTTCCCCTAAAAGGTAAAGGAAAATTAAATATTTATTTTCTGTCCTTTGCCCAATGCTTGAAAAATAATCGAACTCAGTGCTAAGTGAATTTTGGCTCTGTTCTTTGAGCCTGATGGTTGCTTACTTCTTTTGGCTCGGAGAGGATGAAAACATAGAACTATCCCCGAGTCCTTGTGACCCTCACTCGTAAAGCCACACAGTCTTCCTGGACGTGGAGCAAGGCTTTTCTCCACATTAATCATTCAGAAGGTTCTTCTTTGCTCTGTGACCTTCACCCCAGCTTTGGAGCTACTTCCAGGGACATCTGGCTGTCCCAAGCAGTAAACAGCAGACCAGGACCTAGAAGGCAGGTCTCCATGTGCAGACGCAGGGTGTCTGCTGGTCCACCAACCTGGCTATGCCCAGCTCACGCCAGCTCTTTGCTCTTTGGCTTTCTCTTGGCATGCTTTGGCTTGCTTGGTCACGGTGTCCTTGAGAACACCAGGTTTTTCCACTGTGCAGGATGGAATTTTTCATTGTGTGGTGTCTTCTCCACAGATCTTTTTGCCACCTGACTGGCAGAATTAGACACCAGGGTAAAGAACTCCCTGGTCAGATGACCATCCCAGCCCCTGTTTCTTGCCATCTGTCAGGACACTTGGACATTTCACTGTGGTCTGCATAGCGCAGGGTGGAGCCAACATGAGAAGGCGTGTTTTGCTTCACAAGCTGATGTTTACTTCTGCGCAGCCCTAGTGGGTTCCAGGCAGACAGGCGTAAGTGGGGCGGGAGGTTCTAATCACAGATGCTGAGTCGTTTACTGGGTGTAGAAGGACGGCCCAGAGGACAGCACGTTTTCTTCCTAGAGCTCTTGCTGGGCAGGCTTGGGGAACTTTAGGAAGAATTTCATAGAATATACAGAAACTTTTCTTCTTTTTAAAATACAACTCACATATCATTACCATCCGTTTCAAAAAATGAATCCACTTAATTCATCCTAGTGGAATTAAATAAAAATAGTTAAGTTTATGCACGTATTTTTACTTTTTTCTTTTGTGAAATCTGATACACATTCAGAAAAGTTCAGAAAACTTCTGAGCCATGGCTCAATTAATTATTATAAGTCAAACCTCCATGTAAACACCACCCAGTGTAACAAATGGCACCTGACCAGCCTGCAAGAATCCCTCCCGCCTCTCTCTGGGTGGTCCCTGTCAATCACAGTCTCCACACCCCCCTGCGGGCTGCTCCTCTAGTTACGTTACAGTAACTAGTTCCCTAGCTTCCTCAGTAATTTTACCCTCTCAGCACCGTCTCTAAACTGTATCGTTGGCTTTTGGTTTTACTTTCTTAATGGTCTCTGTTGATGGACAATGAACATCTCCGAGCCAAAAGAAGGAAGCAGCCATCAGGCTCAAAGAACAGAACCAAAATTTGCTTAGCACTGAGTTCAATTATTTTTCAAGCATTGGGCAAAGGATGGAAAATAAACAAGTTCTCAATTTTTTTTTTTTACCGTTTGTTCTTTTTTTTAACTATTATTATTGAAACATAGTTGATTGTGCATATCTCTGGGGTACAGTTGAATATCAATACCTGTGTGCAATATGTGATGCTCAAATCAGGATGATTAGTATATTCAACATTACACAATGTAATTGTTCTTTTTTTTTTTTTTTTTTTGTGACGGGTAAGGGGATCGCAACCCTTGGCTTGGTGTCGCCCGCACTGCGCTCAGCCAGTGAGCGCACCGGCCATCCCTATACAGGATCCGAACCTGTGGCCTCGGCGCTTCCAGCGCCGCACTCTCCCAAGTGAGCCACAGGGTCGGCCCCAATGTAATTGTTCTTTACGGCCCTCTACCAACTCTTCCCTTCCCCCCACTTCACCCTCCCCTTTCTCCGCCTCTGGTAACCTCAGTTCTGTTCTCTCCTTTTTTTTGATATTCAATAAATTTATTTTATGTTAATTTTTTGCCTTCATTATTTTATTAGGAACTATTCTCAACAGAAAATTCTCATACATATATAATTTTTCTAATTTTACAAATATTTTTACGTAACAGTCACCTACAAGGGGGATTTTTAACTCATTGGGTAAGACACTTTTAATATACTTATACTCACCCAAAGCTTTGGAAGGTAGGTGTTTCCCCACATCCTCACCAACACTGGACATTATTCATATTAAACATTTTTGACAATCTGAAAGGCACACAAGTATATCTAATTGTTCTATTTTTATTTTTCCTGCTCCCAGGTACTATGTGTTTTTTTTAATTAATTAATTAAATGTTTAGATAGAAAATTATTTTCTCAACATACAAATGAAGGAAATCATCACAAATTGAATACAAAGTCAATTGATAAGGAACAGATTTAACACACAAAGATTAACATCCTCCATGCATAAAGAACTCTTTTTTTTTTTTGGCAGCTGGCTGGTGCAGGGAATAAAGAACTCTTAAAAATTAATTAGAAAAGTCTTGACAGAAATTTGGTGAAGGACATGAGCAGACAAGTCACACACCCTTTAGAAACACATGTGGCTAATAAGTACTTTCTAAGATGTTCATAGAAATGGAAATTAAAACAGAAAAATAATATTTTCATTTCTCAAACTGAAAAAAATATGATACTGTATAGTACTGGTGCTATGAGAGAAACAATGTCAGAATCTTCCAGTATAAGTATAAATTGGTGAAACCTTTTTGAAGAACAGACTGGATTCATAAATAGAAGTCTTTAAAATGTTCATACACTTTCAACCAATTATCCTACTTCTTGAAACTATAAACAAATAATCAAAGAAAATATATTTTTTTAAGTGTGAAGGCAGTTATATAAAGGTAAAAAATAAGTTTAATATCCAGCAATATGAAAATGGCTAAATAAATTAAGGATCTCCATAAAACGTAATATAATGCAGTTATTCAAATCATACTTTTGAGGAGTATTTAAGATAAAATTTCAAGATGTAATATTAAGTGAAAAAGTAGGATGAAAAACTGCATTAAAAATAACTAGGTATGGGCTGGCCCCGTGGCGCACTTGGGAGAAGTGCGGTGCTGGGAGCGCAGCAGCGCTCCTGCCATGGGTTCGGATCCTATATAGGGATGGCCGGTGTGCTCACTGGCTGAGCGTGGTGCAGGTGACACCAAGCCAAGGGTTGCGATCTCCTTACCAGTCACAAAAAGGACAAAAAAAAAAAAAAAAAACTAGGTATGTTTAAACTCTAGATATGCCTCCAAAAAAAGACAGAAAAAATATCTTTTTAATAAAATTTTTTTTTCGCTAAAAGGGAGTTTATTTAATGTAGATGCATGCATTAATTAAAAAGAAAGATCTCAGGGCCGGCCCCGCTGGCTCACTTGGGAGAGTGTGGCGCTGGTAGCACTGAGGCCAGGGGTTCGGATCCTATATAGGGATGGCCGGTGCACTCACTGGTGAGCGCGGTGCAGACGGCACCAAGTCAAGGGTTACGATCCCCTTGCCGGTCAAAAAAAAAAAAGAAAGAAAGATCTCAGATCAACAATCACCTTTGCTCCTTAGGAGACTGGAAAATGAAGACCAAACTAAGCCCAGACCTAGCAAAGGGAGTAAATAACAAAAATTAGAGCACAGATACAAGAAATAGGAAACAGAGAAAGTCAATGAAACCAAAAGTTGGTACTTTGACGAGACCCACAAAATTGACAAATCTTTACCTACATGGACTAAGAAAAAAGAGAGAAGACTGAAATAACTGAAATCAGAAAAAGAGGGGCGATTACAGCCAATTTTACAGAAATCTAAAGGGTTCTAAGAGAATACTATGAATAATTGTTGGTCAACAAATTAGATCATCTAGATGAAATGAATAAATTCCTAGAAACACACCACCTACCAATACTGACTTATGAAAACAAGCTTGTACAGGACTACAGCTGGTAAGATGAGTGATTATTGTTTTTCTGTTTCCTGATGCAGGACTCCCTTGAGGATTTCTTCCAGGGCTGGTCACGTGGTGGTGAACTCCCACAGTTTTTGTTTGTCTGAAAAATACACTACTTTTTCCTCTTCACGGACACCAGGAGAATGTTCCTTATGCATGTGAGTGAGAGAGAGTCTTATACATATTGAACCCTAGTCACAGAGGGCCGTCCCATCACCTTTGTTCCAGGGCTGGTCACGTGGTGGTGAACTCCCACAGTTTTTGTTTGTCTGAAAAATACACTATTTTTTCCTCTTCACGGACACCAGGAGAATGTTCCTTATGCATGTGAGTGAGAGAGAGTCTTATACATATTGAACCCTAGTCACAGAGGGCCATCCCATCACCTTTCCCGGACTTTATCAGTTAGAAGCAAGACATAGGTTGTCTTAGTGCATTTTCTGTCACTTATAACAGAATACCTGAAACTGGGTAATTTATAAAGAAAAGAAATTCATTTCTTACAGTTCAGAAGCCTGCGTTGAGGGAGGCATCTGGTGAGGGTCTTCTTACTGGTGGGGACTCTCTGCAGAGAGCAAGCATGGCATCACATGGTGAGAGGGCTCAGTATATTCACATCCTCTCCCTCTCCTTACAAAGCCACCAGTCCGTGCTCCCATGATAACTCATTAATCCACTAACCCATTAGTCCACGAATGGATTAATTCATTCAGGAGGGCATAGCCTTCGTGATCCATTCACCTCTTAAAGGCCTCACCTTTCAAATACCACAGTCGGATTTCCCACCTTCTTAATACTGCTACAATGGGGACCAAGTTTCGACATGAGCTTTGGAGGGGACAAACCTTCAAACCACGTCGCAGGTTCTGCCCACACTCAAAGGGAAGAAGAAGTCACTTTCCGTGAGTCCACAACAGGGGACTCAGGGAACAAATAGCTGTGGACCCTGCCCTCTCAGGACTTTATGTTACTGCAATGGGATGTACGTACCCTGCACCATCTCTCGCTCTGGAAATGTCCTCCCTGGGTGCTCCCCAGTGTGTACTAGAGCCACGATCAGAGTGCAGGTGTTCCAGGCTGAGAGTGATGGGGTAGAGGGAAGCAGGTAGGGAGTGGGCGGTGGGGTAGGGTCAGGCCAGCTGTGGCAGTCCGTCCTGTTTTGGTGAGGAGGTACCCTGGCCGTCTCCTTTCTCCCTCGTCAGTTAATATGATAATGTGCCCGGGTGTGCTGATGATTACTGACAGGGAGTTGGTCATCCCAGCCAAGGCCTGCTCCCAGACCAGGTACTGCAAATGCTGTCGGTGATGTCAGCGGGCCTTAACCTCAACACAGATGCACAGCGATCTGCAGTGCTGCTTTCCTAATCTCCTATTCCGAGGGCTTTTGAAAACTCATAATTACAGCATTTAACAGTAACCCTTAACTTTTCTCATCTTGAGGATGTCTTCAAATGCTAACAGACTGAAGTGGATTTCTCTGTTTATCTCTGCAGCTGTGGCAGGACTGTGGCTGCCTCAGGGCCCCTCCACCATCTCCAGGCAGCCTCACTGGCCTCCCCCGTGCACTGCCCCTCAGATGCCCTCTCCAGCCCCTGCCCCTCGGCTCTGGGGACCCCCCACTCTTGGCACCCACTTTTCTAGAAGCCCCTGCACTCCAGCCTTCAGACCCTCCACCTTCTCCAGCCCCGCACCCCCTCTGGGGGCTGGGGATGCCAGAGACACCAGGGGCCCCATGTGCGTTCTGGGAGGGCGGGGAGTTGGTAAGCTAGAGCCAGGGTCCCTTACCTTTCTGGCCACCTGTGTCTGCAGGTACTGAGTGAGAGACTTGCCACAAAGGCAAAGGAGGACACTGGCCACAGAAAATGGGTCTGTAAGGAGCACAGCTTAGCACTGACGTGAATGAGGCAGGCGTGCGCTGGCCGCTCTGGAAACCCAGCTGGCTCTGACTCTGTCTCAGTGAGAACGCACATCCTAGGTTCCCCTCATTTCTAAACGCCACTCTTCCTGGACACTCGTGGGTCAGTTCCCCACCAAGCAGGTGCAGGTGGACCCTCCAAGAACTCATGGGAATTCACATGTGACCTCAAAGTCTCCTCCTTGCCTTCCTGCCCCTCAGATCCTTTGTCCCTGCTTCTCCAAGGGGAATTACAGTCATAAAGTAATTAGTGATAATGGTTACATTTATTGAACACTTATGAGTTGCCAGAAATCTTCTAAACATTCTACATTATGTTTGATTGTTATGACATCTCTATAAAGTAGACACTACTATTATCTCCCTGTTCCCAGGTGGGGAGACTGAGGCACAGGGAAGATAAATAATTTGTCCATTTGTCCATTTGCACACACCAGAGCCAGGACTCAGAGCCAAAGCATCTGCAAATAGAGCCGGAGCGGGACCCACGCTGAGTGTGGCGGCTGCTTCCACTCCTCGCCTAGGCTTTCTTCTAGGACGCTTCCTCCCCACCGAGTTGACTCTCTGAGAAACGTAGATCTTTAGCAAGCAACTGGAGGACTGCAAACTTCCAGTCTGCATGACTTCCACATAGGGGAAGGAATCCCCATGAGCAACTGCCTCAGGGGTCCCGGGCCCCCAGCTCTACCCTTCCTTGGGTGCGGTTCTTCAGCCTCCCACTGCATCTTCCAGTACATTCCTTTCTCCTGGAAGTGGGCCGGAATCTGCTTCTGTTGCATGCAGCCAGATAGAGGCTGAGCTGCACTTTCAGAAGAGTGGAAGGAGAGACCAGGGAGAAGCCTCTCCTCCGGCAGTTGCAGAAAGGTAGGAGGCTGGAGCTCTCCCTGCTTAGCCTGAATCACTGGTGAGTGGGCGCCGGCTCCATCTAGGCAGATGGCACTGGGTCAGGACCCCGGAAGTCATCCTTGATTCCTCTCTCCACTGCGTCAATAAATCTTGTTCCCCCAACTCCACGTGTGCCCCGAATCCAGCTATCCTCCCCAACTCCCCATCTGGCCGCTCTTATCTCTCCCCGGACATTGCAGGAGGCCCCACCCGGCCCTCAAGTCCCCCCAGATCCAGTCTTTAGAGATCTGATAGATCCTTAGAAAACCTGAGTCGAATCGCACCGTTCTCCTGCTAACCCCTCTGATGGCCTTCAAAGGTTCCGGAAATGAAGCCCAAGGCCTCACTTGCCTCCTTGGGCTCCTGCCCCAATCCGTGGGCTCCTGCCCTCCTTCCTGGGGTCCTACCTCCTCCCTGAGCTCCTGCCTGCCTCCTGGGCTCCTGCCCTCCTACTTTTCCGGGGCAGTGGCTCAGACCCTGGGGACCATGCACAAGCTCTTCATCAGATCCAAACTCCAATGTAGATGCCCTGAGAAGGTCCTACCCACTGAAGCCAGAGTGTCTTGAGGATACATCACCCCATCTTAATTTCTGCATTTCAGTGATCTCTACCTGACATTTTTCTTGTTTGTTTTTTGTTTATGTCTCACCCTCTCCCCACCGTGTGTCATCTGCTGCCTCTTCCACCTCTGTACCCCAGCACTGGAGCAAGCCTTGACACACCAGGGCCCCCAATAGATGCTCAAGGGAGGAAGGAAGTGAATTACACAAGACTGAAAGGCAAAGATGTGCACACAGGTATGACTAGTATCCATGAATTTGCTCCATGACCTTCCAGGGTTAGGAATTACACGTTTCCATTTTTTTTTTTTTTTTGAGATTGAGTAAATTTGGTTTTACAGCTCTCCCCCCGCCTCTGCCCCAGATGTCTTTTGGGTTTTACATGAACACTGAGGCCTGACAATTTGGGAAGGGTCCCTGGTCACCATTTCTCCAGCTGATGCTGCTGATACTCCTGCCCATGCTGGGGCTCCCTGGAAAGTAGACGCCCCTCGGGCGTGCTGACGATGATCCTGCCATAACCCCTGGTGTGTCTGCCCATCTCCCGGGCGTGCTGAGGGTCTGCTGGGAGCCCCCCGCGCCAACCACCTCTGCCCCCACCCCAGCTACAGGCGGCAGCATCTCCCTCCCCTCCTGGCCACTCTACTCTTTGATGTGGGTTTGATGTGGGTTTGAATCTTGACTGCACACCTGGACAACTAGGGCAAATGCCTCTCCTCTCTCTGCCTCGGTTTTCTCATCTGTCACATTAGGACCCTAATGCTGTGCTGCAGGTTGTGGGAGGATTAAATAAGAAAACACACATGAAGTGTTCAGAGCCTGGGACCTAAGAAGTGCTCTAAGTTAACATTAGTTAAAATGAAACAGAACAGAGCCAAGGAAACAACAATTGTGCAGGACAGACATAGTTAGAAGGGGACAGGTATGCTGTGGTTTGACTCGGGTTTTCTTAAGGATCTATCAGCCACACCAGAGAGAAACTGAGGGGCAGGTCGGAGGTGGCTTGGGGCCAGCGGGTAGACTTCCTGGAGGAGGTGGTCCTGGAAGGACAGGTGGGATGTGAGTCAGGGACCAAAGGGGAGTGAGCTCCCAGGCCGGGGTTTCAGTCTGGCACCCATGGCTGCAGGGATGGTTCATCTGGGAGGCAGGCGGGGGTGGGGGTGGTGGTGTCCAAAGGCAGGCCTGGCGCTGTGTGTTCTGACTCTATAGAGAGGGTGCTCAGCCCCCAGTTCACACACTGGTCTTGACCACATGAGCAATGCCCAGCACTTCCCCACCTTCATCCTCCAGTGTGGCGAGCACCAGGGAAGGGAATCAGAGATTGCCTGGGACATTTGGAGCCCGGCTAAGTACTGCCATGTATCCAACTGCATAGAAGGATCTAGAAACTGGCCTGGTTGGGTGGAGGCCATCAGTCTTATGACATGTTTCAACATGTCAGTGAATTCTGCAAGCAACGCCTTAAAATCATAGTCGTAATGATGTTCCCAAAATGGCAGAGGGAAACATTGGGAAAAGGCAGGAAAAACTGGGCCAGAGTGTCCATGGGAGTTGGACTTGAAGGCTTTGGAGCCGGTGTTTATTAGCCCTGATTAGGTTCCCTGAGAGGCCCTGGCATGGTCTCTCTGCACTCAGAGAAGATACCAGACGTAGAAGGCAGGGGAGCCCTTCCTGGAGGCAAGCAACTCCCTGGGCAGA
Source organism: Galeopterus variegatus (assembly GCF_000696425.1). Taxonomy (NCBI): domain Eukaryota; kingdom Metazoa; phylum Chordata; class Mammalia; order Dermoptera; family Cynocephalidae; genus Galeopterus; species Galeopterus variegatus. The sequence continues at coordinate 223,034 of NW_007726675.1, read as the reverse complement.
GTACTGGGAGCTGCCGCTGGCCCAGTGATCCCGAGGAGCTAGCCTTTGCAGTCACTTGTCCTAATTGTCTTCCTTGCCTGTGCCCAGCCCATGACACCACACCCCCTTGGTTTCCTGCCAGAGCTACATGGAATGTTCTAGTCTTTCCCATAATTTGAAGGGTCCAGGGCGTTCTACAGCATTGGCCTATGGATTTGGTTGAAGAATCTTCTCTCTAGAATCAGTCTCTTAGTGCTGGCACAGTGTTGAAGGTTGTTTGACGTAGTTTTTTTGGTGTAGATGGGGAGATCTAGACCCACCTGAAATGGCACAGCCATTTGTGTCAAAGTTGATAACAGAACCTTCCATTCAGAAGGAACTCAAGGGGTAGGAAAAGTACCTTTCCATAAAGGCAAGGGGAAGCAGGCCTTTGTGTACATTAGGCTACCTCAGCATGAGAAGTAGGACGTAGAAATGCCGAAGAGTTTAGAGAAAGTCTTGCAAGTGTGGCTGCTGGCCTTGGACGGTCATTCACCTAACACACACTTATTGGGCACTTCCAGTGCCAGGCGAGCTTCTGAACGCTGGGGATGGTGCCCTGAGCCAGCCAGGCAGATGGCTGCCCTGGGATCCTGCATTCTCATGGGGGCGGGACCCATATGAAAAATAAATAGGTTATATAACATGATAGAAGACGGCAGGGCCAAAGGAAAAAAATAGCAAAAGAAAGAGCCGCAGGCTGGGAGAGTTCCTATTTTAAATGCCTCTGAGAAGGGCAAAGCATGATAAATGTATGCACTTGAAAACACAGACAAAATGATTTTCTCTTGAAAAACCTTGACTTGGGGCATTTCTCAGAGGAGAGACATTGGATTCCAGGTGGAACTTGGGGAAGGGTGAGCAAGCAGGGCCCACCCAAGTACCCCTGAATCCTGTGAGATGGGGTCAGCGTGCCTCCAGAAACAAATGCTCCCTTTTGACCCATTTGCTGAGCAAAACCCGGTCTGTTAAACAGATGTACATGTCCCGGGGGCAATGTCAGAGGAGGCTGGAAAAGCAACTTCACTGCGGAGCGTGCAGGGTCTGGGGCTCGGGTCTGACCTTCAGAGCTAGCGTAGAACGTACGGCACCTCCTCAGATCAATGCACATCAGGGGGGCCGTGGGGTCTTCTGGCTCCAGAGCCCAGCGAGGATGGTAGGCAGCTCCGGGAACCCCCACTTCTCTTCCGTCTGTTCTTGATTCTCAGAACACACATGGTAACTTCCATCTGGCCTGTCGTCTCTTCTGGGAGGGCTATCCTCAGGTTGTGAGAAGCTGTGACTTCTCCAGGAAGGGAGGCCAGGCCCAGGCCCCTCCGACTACCCCCTGCCATGTCCTGCCTGGAGTAGCCCAGGCTCGAGTCTCCAGGCGGCCCATGCAGTCAGTGGACTCCGCTAAATTCATTGTTGAAGAGAGCCTGAAGACAGGGACAATCACACTTAATACAGGGACGATCACACTTAATACAGGATTCTGGAAGACTCTGAGACCTTTAAGACTCTAGATTTGTAAAGGTTTTATTATGGAAATTTTAAACTTTAAAAAATAGACCAAATAGTGAAATTAACCCCCATTATATTCAACTGCAGTCAACGCATGAGCCACCTTCCTTCATCTCTACCTCTGCTGCTTCTCCTGCCCCGTGCGTATATATATGTTTAAGCTAAATTCACAGCTAGTGAAATTTACAAATCTCAAGTGTACCACCTGGTGAATTTCACAAACACATGCGCCTGTGTAACCCAAGCTCCTGTCAAGATAGGGAACATGACCCTTCCCGTCCATCCCCACCCCCGATCCCCCAGAAGGAATTACTCTTAATATTTTTTTTCTATTACAAATTAGTTTTGCCTGTTCGGGAGTTTCATATCAATAGTCGTATGTTATGTATTATTTTCTGGAAGTATTCTTTCACTTAGCACAATAATTTTGCATTTCATTCGTGTTTGTTCCTTTGTTTTATTGAGTAGTATTCCATTTGGGGCTATTCCACAGTTTATCCATCCACCTGTTGATGAGCACCGGGGCTGTTTCCAGTTTAGGGCTACTGTGAATAAAGCTGCTACGATCTTTTTTGTACAAGTCTTTGTATATGAGTAAGTGTGTGTGTATGAACACTTTTATTTCTCTTGAGTAAATATGTAGGACTGAAATTGCCCAGTCAAAGGATGGATAACGTTTACTTGTATAAGAAAGTGCCAGAACATTTTCTGAGAGAAATGGCCATTTCGCATGCTAACAGTGTGCGAGAGTCCGACTCGCACTCACAACCTCACTGACATTTAGTGCTGTCAGTCACTTGGGGGTGTGCAGTGGTAGCTCGATGTGGTTTAAACTTACATTTTCCTCATGACTAATTGTGTTGAGCACTTTTTCATGTACTTCTTGTCCATGTGTATATATTATTTTGTGAAGAGTGTGTTCAAATCTTTTGCCCATTTAAAAAATTTGGTTGTCTTTTTATCACTGAGTTGTAGAATTTCTTAATAGATTCTTGATATGATCCCTCTGTCATATACAGTTGATCCTCATTATTTGTGTATTCTGTATTCCTGAATTTGTTTACTTGATCAACCTTATTTGTAACCCCCAACTGACACTCTTGGCATTTTTACGGTCATTCATGGACATATGCAGAGTGGTGAAAATTTAGAGTCATCTTCCGAGCCCATGTTCCCAGCTGGGGTCACTCAAGGTGACACTCGGCCTTGTCGTTTCAACTCTCATAGGGTGGCAAGCATCCTTTTCACAGTCTTCGTAGTGCCACATTTTCCGTATTTTTGTGCTTTTTCTTGGGGATTTCACAGTTTATGACAGCCCAAGCATAGTACTGAAGTGTTGTCTGGTGTTCCTAAGCACAGGAAGGCTGTGATGTGCCTTAGGGAGAAAATGCATGGGTCAGAGAAGCTTCATCCAGGCACGAGAGATGGCACTGTTGGCCACGAGTCAGCACTACGTATTAAATAAGGTGTCTTTAAACCGAAACACCCACAAAAGAAGGTTGTGAATTGATCAGTTGACAAACATGTCCCGATCAGAGGCTGACAGGAAACTTATTTCCCCTGAGAGCAATGGTTCAGTGTTCCCTAAATGGGTGTATGCAGCGCTGTATAGAACGTGGGCACTGCACATAGGACAGCCAGCGCACGCTTCCTGCCAGCAGGGCTTGCCTGTTCATGTTCTCAGTGACATCTTTGGATGAACAGTAGTTTTACACTTTGATAAAGGCTAACTTACCAATTTTTTATTTTGTGTTTTTTGCCTTTTCCTGTCTGAGTAGACTGTCTACCCCCAAATAATGAAGATGGTCTATGTTCCCTTCTAGAAACCTTACAGCTTTAGTTTTTATGTTGGGTCTACAACCCATCCCACACTATTTTCGTGTATGTGTGAGGCAGGGGTCAGAGCTCATTTTTCCCATGTCTACCCATTCACATTGGGGCAAATCCTGGATATCCTATCATTTTTGCCTGGACGTAGTTCAGTATGTTTCTCTGTTTTGGTTAGTTCAGGCTGCTATAACAAAATACCAGACTGGATGGCTTGCATGACAAAAGTTTATTTCTCACCGTTCTGGAGGCTGGCAGATATGGTGTCTGGTGAGGGCCCTCTTCCTGGTTTGCAGATTGCACCTTCTCACTGTGTCCTCACATGGTGGAGGGCAGAGGGCTCTCTGGGGTCTCTTTCATGAGGACACTAATCCCATTCATGACGGCTCCACCCTCCAGACCTAATCATCTCCCAAAGGCACCACCTCCTGATACCATCGCATTGGAAGTTAGGGTTTCAACATATAATTTTGGGGGAAAGGGAACACAAACATTTAGTCCATGGCACTAACATTTAAGGATATAAGACTCGATTGAATGCAACACCTATAAAAGGCCTTCTGTGACCATGGTCTGCCCCTACGGAGACTTGCTCTGGCCTCTGGTGTTAACAGTCAGACATCATTCCCCACCCAGGCTTTGGGGAAAAGAGTGGGACTGGCTACATCCTTCAGTCCATAGGCAGCTGCTCAGCAGATTCTCTCTACCTGGTTTATCTCTGGCCCCTCCCCTGTCCTTGGAATAAATCCCACATGAAGTGGGCACCAGATCCTGACAACATCAACCGATTCACAGCTTCAGCTGCTCTGAGTTTAGAACTGAAGAGTGCCCCACGGGCCAGATGTTGCACTCTCCTAACACCTGCTCATGTCGTTTGAATCAACCCAAACTCATCATTCATTCAACAGATATTTGTCTCCTACTATACGCTGAGTGCTGCACTGGTTCTGGGTGTTGTCCTGCCACCCTGGAGTTTTCACTTTTGTTGGAGAAAGACACACTAAGCAAGAAGTGATAAAATTCATTATTTATAGTTCAGTGTTGCCATCGTCAGTATAGAGCTTTGAGAGATAAGTACCAGGAGCCATCAGATTGTTCTGCAAGGGGACCTGATCTTCTCCAGGAAGACAGGGAGATCCCTGAGCCAGTAAATTCTGAATTCCAAAGGAAGGAGAGAACTCAGCTAAACGAGGTGTTGGGGGGATTGAGGGCAGAGGCAGGACTCCCCTGGGAGGGAACAGCCGCCCTCTGTTCTGGGAAGGGGCTCTGGGCACTAGAACTGGAGGGAATGATGGGTGGTCAGTGAAGGGAGACGTCGTGGGAGGTGAGGCTGGAGCTGCTGCTGGGCCTTGAGTGTCAGTTAAAGATCTTGCTTTGTTTTTAGATTCGGCATTGTCCAGTAGAACTTTTCTGCACTGAGAGAAAATCTCTACATCTCTAGTGTTCCAGTATGGTAGCCGTCAGACCCACGTAGCTATTGAGTCCTGGAAATGTGGCCAGTGCAACAGAGGAAGTGAATTTTTAATTTTAATTGGATAAACTGTGAATAGCACACGTTACCTGTGGCCACCAAGTTGGACCTCACAACTTTGGAGCGATGGCAAGCCACCGGGAATTCAGAGCAGGCCGATGGTACCATCAGATCTGCATTTGCTATCCACTGTGACTCCCTGTGGACAGACAGTGTGAGGACCAGTGGAAACGTCACCACTTCTGTGGGGCTATTGATATTTTCCCGACCTTGGGTGTGCAGAGCCGTTGGAGAGATGTGCATAGATTCCAGAGCTATTTGGGAACTAGAGGAGACATGTCCTCTGCCTGCAGGTAGAGCAGGGAGCTGTCCAGGCTCCTTCTCGGGCTACTGCCCATGAGAAGGTTGGGGGGCCCCATCCCCTTTCAGAGTGGCATTCGGTGCTCGGGTGGAGTAGGCTGTCCAGGAGCACAGCTGGGGGGCTTCCAGGAAAGGCTTGAGCTGCCGGAATTCCTAGGAAAGTTGAGTGGACACTCAGTTGTGACGCGTCAGTGTGAAAACACAATGTGAACATTTAGAAATGTGCCCGGTAACCCCACCTTTTTCCCTGTTCCCTGGGTTCCTGTTCAGCCTTGGTGATGTGCTCACATGACTGCAGCCGAGCATGATCTCCTGTTCCATGTTCTTCAAAACAAAACAAAAGCAGAAACCCGTGACTTGCTAACGGACACTTTTTAATATATTGAGTAGACCGGTTAACTGTTCATGATGTTCCGGGTGTGGCCTCCTCAGATTTTGTCTGCCCACCTCTCTACTGGGGGGCGCTCGAACCTCCTCCACCTTCACATTCCCACAGTTGGCTGGGCCACCGTTGGGAAGCGGTTTGCAGGCCTGTTACCTAGAACCGTGGAACCACACACAGTTTCTACCCAGTAATGCTACCCCCAGGAAACGACTAACAGAGGAAAAAATAAGTGCAGGGAGATGTTTACTGTAGCATTACCTATCACAGAGGAAACAATGTCACAGGGCCACATGGCCAGCAATAGGGGACATTCGCGAATACTGGAGAACAGGTAAAGAGGGGAATTTTGAAGACTGTGCAGTCACAGGGCAAACTGCCCTGATGTTCCAAATGACAGCAATAAGCACACTGTGATCAGCAGCTAGAGAAATGTGCGTGTGCATGTGTGTGTGTGTGTGTGTGTGTGTGTACCAAAACATATGAAAAACACCACGGTGGCCAAGATGGGAATAGGAGCATTATTTTACTCTATTTTTTTGAAAAACTGTATTTTCATAGTATCTAGTTGGCTCTTACCATACATAGAACTAAGTAAAATGATTGTTGACAACATTGTGTAAATTTCTTAATTTGGGGGACAGTTATTTCTTTGAGATATATTCACACTAACCACAGTATTCAAATCAAAGCTAGTTTGAATAATTTTCTGCCTATGTGTGATTGTATTTATATTAAGCTCTTACAAGTGTATTCAAATTGTTTTGTTTAACACATCACCATTTTTGGAAGGAATAAAAATTTAAATGAGAAACAACACTTAGCAAAAAAACCCCAAAGAGTAAGTGAATAGAGGATTCCATTATTTAACCTCAGATGTGCAGCTGATTCACAGGCAGTTTTCTTCTTCTTGTCCTTTCTATGAGCCAGGCCAGTTACGTTGCAAATGTCATAACGCCACAGGCACAAGTTCAGGCACAAAGGGGGATTTTCCCACCCCCATAAGCAAACATGGAAAGAGAGGGGAGTGGTGGGCCCAGCGGGGATGACGCCAGTGCTGGCCCCTCCCCGCACCAGTGTGCTTGCTGTTCACGTCTCCTGGGTGCTGGGTTCCCTTCTAATTCCAACTGGGGAGGCTACCTGGGTATCAGGAACACCGGCCTGCAGCAGCTCCCGATGACCAGCGTCCCAAAAGAGACCCTTCACTTCCAGTCCAAGGTTCCTGAGGGGAAGGGCCAGGACAGAAGGGCCACCCTGGATGGGGAGCCACCCAGCCAGGTGATGGGGGAAGAGCAGTGCCCCAGAGGAAGGGAAGAATGCTGGCAGGCACCCCAGGAGCAGACCCTCCCTTGAGTGTTTGGGGCCTGTCTTTTATCTTGGAGTGAACCCGAGATAGCATTAGTGGACAACTGAGGTCCAATCCCATGGGGACCCTCCGATAGGCTGTGGGCTGCTCCCTCCCAGCTCCATTGTGGAAGGCTGCTCTGGGGGCCACTGTGGGCTGCCCTGGGACTCTCGAGTCCAGAGAGTGCCCCTGGGAGCTCGGGCCTCTAGTCAGGCTGGGCTGTGAGCCTGGCACCCAGAGCCTCCAGCCAGGACGGATGCACCGGGGCAGCCCCGGCTGTGCGCACCAATGCTCTTGAGACTGACGCCTGGGAAGCGCAATTGTGCAGCTTTGTTGATTCATTTGTTCATTCATTCATTCACTTACTTTTATAACCAGGCAATGTTTGCTTTTTAAAAATTAACATTATTAAAGTGTAATATTCATACTGTAAATTGCACATATTCAGAAGACTCAATTTGATGAGTTGCGATGGGTGGAAAACCACCTCCGTGGTCCAGATACAGAACATTTCATTTCTTTCAACTCTCAGTTTCCTCAGATCCTTTAAAGTCACCCCTAACCTGTCCCAGACAACCACTGATCTGCTGTCACCAGTGATCAGTTTTCCCTCTTCTCGACTTTCTTATCCACGGAATCGGATAGTGTGTGCTCTTCTGTGTCTGTTTCGTTTTGCTCAGTGTCGTGTTTCTCAATCGCGTCCGTGTCATGTGTGGGTAGTCTGCTCAGTTCTGCTGCCTGGCCGCACTACGACTGGTTTTTCCATTTGTTGGTGGATGAACATTTGGGCTGTTTCCGTGTTTTTGATGAAAATAAATGCTTTTAAAAGTGGATAGTATGATTTTAGGAAAAAAAGGGACATTTATTATTTTCTGAAAGAAGTGAATTACGCTTGTTACAGTATACATGGAAAACAGAGAAAAGTATAAAAAGCAAAAATTCTTTAGAGTCCCATAATGCACTGTGATCCACGGGGGTATTTTGCTCTAATTCTTTCCAAACTGTTCAATGCATGTATGTACAAAATTGTCAAAACAGAGATCATGCTGCGAATGCGATTTTGACTCCTACCTTTCATATTGAATGCGAGTGTTGTCCCAGGTCTTAGATTTTGTGGGATGTTTTTAGCAGTCACTCTGTCATTAATAGTTCTCAGTGCTGTAGCATGTGGTTGTTGGAAGGACTGTTCAGCATCTGGAACTTCGTGGTTCCAAAAGCATTATCCTGGAATGTTCCAGTTTTATGCCATAGGAAGTGCTCAAGTCTTTATTTATTTGTTTTTATAACATTTTTTTATGCTTATATATTTCTTTTTTTTAACATTTTATTTTATTTTGTCAGTATACAATGTGGTTGATTATTGTGGCCCATTACCAAAACCTCCCTCCTGCCTCTCTCTCCCTCCTCCCTCCCAACAATGTCCTTTCTGTTCGCTTGTCGTATCAACTTCAAGGAATTGTAATTGTTGTGTCTTGTTCCCCCCGCCCAGGTTGTTTGTGTATTTATTTATTTATTTTTAGCTCCCACAGATAAGTGAGAACATGTGATATTTCTCTGTCTGTGTCTGACTTGTTTCACTTAATATAATTCTCTCTAGGTCCATCCCTGTCATTGCAAATGGCAGTGTTTCATTCGTTTTTACAGCAGAGTAGTATTCCATTGTGTAGATATAACACAGTTTCCGTATCAACTCATCTGATGACGGACATTTGGGCTGGTTCCAACTCTTGGCTATTGTAAAGAGTGCTGCGATGAACACTGGGGAACAGGTATACCTTCGACTTGATGATTTCCATTCCTCTGGGTATATTCCCAGCAGTGGGACAGCTGGGTCATACGGCAGATCTATCTGCAATTGTTTGAGGAACCTCCATACCATTTTCCATAGAGGCTGCACCATTTTCCAGCCCCACCAGCAATGTATGAGAGTTCCTTTTTCTCCGCAACCTCGCCAGCATTTATCGTTCAGAGTCTTTTGGATATTAGCCATCCTAACTGGGGTGAGATGGTATCTCAGTGTGCTTTTGATTTGCATTTCCTGAATGCTGAGTGATGTTGAGCATTTTTTCATATGTTTGTTGGCCATTTGTATATTTTCCTTAGAGAAATGCCTATTTAGCTCTTTTGCCCATTTTTAAATTGGGTTGCTTGTTTTTTTCTTGTAAAGTTGTTTGTGTTCCTTGTATATTCTGGATATTAATCCTTTGTCAGATGTATATTTTGCAAATATTTTCTCCCACTCTGTTGGTTG
>NW_007726675.1:212266-212877 GCF_000696425.1 Galeopterus variegatus | reverse complement strand
AAAGTCAGGTAGTGTTATGCCTCCAGCTTTATTTCTTTTGCTCAGCATTGCTTTGGCTATGAGTGGTCTTTGTTATTCCATGTTCCAACATTGAGTGCATATATATTTATGATTGTTATGTCTTCTTGATGGATCAATCCTTTTACCATTAAATAGTGTCCCTCATTGTCTCTTTTTATGGTTTTTAGTTTAAAGTCTATTTTATCAGATATAGGAATAGCTACTCTAGCTTGTTTTTCTCTTCTGTTTGCATGGTAAATCTTTTTCCATCCTTTCACTCTTAGTCTATGTGAGTCTTTATGGGTGAGGTGGGTCTCTTGAGGGCAGCATATAGTGGGGTCCTCCTTTTTAATCCAGTCAGCCAGTCTGTGTCTTTTGATTGGGGAATTTAAGCCTTTTACATTAAGAATTGTTATTGAAAGTGTTGATTTATTCCTAGTATTTTATTGATTATTGTTTGGTTGTCTTAGGTGTCTTTTGTTTCTTGCTTTCTGATTTACTGTTTGTTTTCTGTATTTGTTGGTTCCTTGGGTTGTAGATAGCCTTTTTGTTTGTTTGTTTTCTCTTCATGAATGCCATTTTTATTATACTAGTGGGTTTAGATTTTTCTT
>NW_007726675.1:197135-211451 GCF_000696425.1 Galeopterus variegatus | reverse complement strand
CTTGGAGAAGACCTTTTTGGGTTGAATACGTTTGGGGATCTTTGAGCTTCCTGAATCTGAAGATTTGTGATTTTTCCTATAGCTGGGGAGTTTTCTGCCACTATTTTGTTGAATATGTTTTCAATGCAATCTCCTTTTTCCTCCCTTTCTGGCATACCCATGACTCGGATATTTGAGCTCTTAAGGTTGTCTGATATCTCTCTCAGATTTTCTTTAATGCCTTTGATTCTTTTTTCTTTTTCTTTTTTTTGTCTGCCTGTGTTATTTCAAACAGCCCATCTTCAAGTTCAGAGGTTCTCTCTTCAACTTCCGCAAGCCTGCTGGTTAAACTCTCCATTTTGTTTTTTATTTCACTGAATGCATTCTTCAGTTTGGCAAGCTCTGCTACATTTTTCTTCAGGGCATTGATTTCCTTGTACATTTCTTCTTTCAGGTCCTGTATACTTTCCTTGTTTCATCATGTTGTCTGGCTGAGTTCTCTTGTATCTCATTCAGTTTCCTTAGAATTATCACTCGGAATTCCTTGTGAGACATTTCAAGGGCTTCTTGTTCTATAGGATCTAGAGCTTGAGAATTATTACCCTTTGGTGGTGTACTTTCTTGATTTTTTGTATTTCTGGTATCTTTTCTTTGATGTTTATTCATTGTGGCAGGGGGTTTCACAGTCCGCAGGGTTGACACTACTGTCTGACTAAGATGTTGCTGTGGTTGCCAATTTGGTATGGCTACCTCAGTGACTGCTCAGTTGGCCACTAGTGCCTTGCGTGTGTAGTTGCCTCAGGTCTTGGGCCTCTCCGGGGAGCCACCTCTCTGGTCAGCTTGGACTCAGCTGGGCTGCTGGGTCATGGGGCGGTATGGCAGGGTGTGTGGTCTCTGCCGAGCATCCACCTCCCCCTGCTGGACGTCTCCCTGTTCTGTGCGCACTGGGCTGGGCTGCTACTGCTGGATCGAGCAGCATCGTCCCTTCCACAGGGTGGGTGGTCTCTACGGAGCTTCTGCCTCCCCTGCTGGATGTCTCCCCGCTCCGCTCACACTGGGCCGGGCTGCTGGATTGCGCAGCGGTGGTGTGGTCCCCGTGGAGCTCCCACCTCCCCTGGAGAGCATGGTGTTGTGACCTCCAGGGCACTGTGAGGAAGACAAAGGACTCTAGAGGAGTCAGGAGGGCCTCGCTTGCATTCTTCAAGGGTCTTGGGAGTTGTGAGCAATCTCCTCCAGGTCTCTTTGTGGTCACCAGAAAGTTTGTGAGGCTGAGAAGTCCAAAGTCCATCTGGTGGTGGTGACAGTGACTGCGAGGTCTCACATTGCAAGATGGTGGAAGCAGAGAGAGCAGAGAGACGTTTTTATAACATTTAAAAATTTTAATTGAAACGCTGGTTGTCCATAGTTATGGGGTACAGAGTTATATTTCAATACATGTATACAATGTCTAGTGATCAAGTCAGGGTAGTTAGCAAATTCATCACTGTAAAAATCTATCATTTCTTTGTGATGAGAACATTTAAGCTCCTCTCTTTTAGCCATTTGAGAACATACAATAAATTACTGTTCATTATAGATGCCTAGCACCACTGTACATCAACAGAGGTTATTTTTCCTATCAAGCTGTAATTTTGTGTCCATTAACAACCTCTCATTATCTCCCCTCCCCCTCCCCTATCCTATTTCTGGTAACCACAGTTCTCTCTACTTCTGAAAGGTCAACTTATTATTGTTATTATTATTAGATCCCACAAATGGGTGAAAACATGTGGTGTTTCTCTTTCTGTGCCAAGTCTTTAATTACAGGACCCAGCTGCATCACTGAACAAGCATCTACTGAGCCGCCCTCTCTAGTCAGAGGCAGAGGTCTATACAGGGGATGCACATAGGGGTCAGGGAGTTCAGGGCCTGGATGGCCAGTCCCACATGGCCACGGGTGCCCAATGCTGCCCACAGAAGTCTCTCCACAAACCCTCTCGGTAGGACTCTCCCTCCCTTGCTCTCAGGCCTCCTCCCTTCCTGATGAAATTCGGTGTCTCAGCCTCTCAAGTTGGCCAGCCTGAAATGTTGACTAACGGCTCTCGTCCCTTGCCACATTGCTGGGTTCTGGGGACTCAATGAGCAATTTGTAAAGGGCCTTGAGAGCTGATGTGGGATGCAGGCTTTTCAAAGACTGGGTATGACGTGGGTGTCATAGTCACAGAATTCCTGAAGGTCACAGTCACCATTTTAATAAATTGTCTCTTTCACTTCCCTAAATTCTGTTTTGTTTCCTAGAAAGGAGGCCGGGTTAAGGATTAACCTCATTGTGATCTGTCCACAGTATTTAAATTCCAGATTCACTTACTCATATTTTTCAAGGCCTCTCATATACGAGGGTACTTCAAAAGGTTCATGGAAAGATTTGTATTATCTTTCAATTCTATTTTTCCATGAACTTTTTGAGGTACCCCTCTACCTACCTACTATCTATCAATCTACCCTATTGGTTCTGTCTCTCTGGAGAACCCTGACTAATCCAGGACCAAACTACAAATATTCAGAGAAAAGCAAGCAGGCCATGAATAATGTAAATCAGTGAGTAATAAATGATTCTATTTTATTGGAGAGGTGGCAGATTCCACGATTGTTCTGTTTAGCTTTATAATGAATATTTTAGTGCTTTTTAAAAATTTAGGGAACCAGGCGGGGAGAAGGGCTTGCATCGTGGCTGCCCCACCACCCCTGTTCCCATAAATTGGGGCTGCAGCCTCCCGCAGCGCTGTCTGCTGCTCCCTGTTCCACATCCCCTCTTGTACAGTGCCAGCCGTGTCACCGATACACGATGACACCATAGCTGCTTTTAACTGTCAAAGTGGATATTGTCGCCATCAATACCCCCCCCCCATTGACCTCAACTACATGGTCTACATGTTCTAGTATGATTCCACCCTTGGCAAGTTCTGTGGCACAGTCAAGTCAGAGAACGGGAAGCTTGTCACCAGTGGGAAGGCCATCACAGCTTCCAGGAGTGAGATCCGCCCACATCAAATGGGATAACGCTGGTGCTGAGTATATTGTGGAGTCCACTGGTGTCTTCGGTACCTTGGAGAAGGCTGGGGCTCACTTGAAGGGTGGAGCCAAACGTGTCATCACTTCTGTCCCTGCTGCTGACACCCCCATGTCCATGATGGGTGTGAACCATGAGACCTATGAAAACACCCACACGATCGATCGTCAGTAATGCCTCCTACTCTGGCAATTGCTTAGCCCCCTGGCAAGGTCATCCACGACAGCTTTGACATTGTTGAGGGACCCATGACCACAGTCCATGCCATCACTGCCACCCAGAAGACCGTGGGTGGCTTGTCTGGTAAACTGTAGCGTGATGGCCGTGGGGCTCTGCAGAACATCATCCCTGCATTTACTGGCACTGACAAGGCTGTGGGCAAGGTCATCCCTCAACTGAATGGGAAGCTCACTGGCACGGCCTTCCATGTCCTCACTGCCAACGTGTTGGTTGTGGGTCTGACCTGCCATCTGGAGAAAGCTGCCAAATATTAAGACATCAAGAAGGTGGTGAAGAAGGCATCGGAGGTCCCCCTAAAAGGCATCCTGGGCTACACTGAGGGCCAGGTTGTCTCCACTGACTTTAAGAGTGACGTGCACTCTTCCACTTTCAATGCTGGGGCTGGAATTGCCCTCAATGATCACTTTGTCAAGCTCATTTCCTGGTATGACAATGAATATGGCTACAGCAACAGGGTGGTGGGCCTTATGGTCCACATGGCCTCCAAGGAGTGAGAGCCCCCAGGACCACCAGCCCCGGTGAGAGCACAAGAGGAAGACAGAGACCCTCAGCTGCTAGCGAGTCCATCCCAACTCAGTCCCCAACATGCTGAGAATGTCCCTTCCTTGGTACAGTTTTCATCCCAGGCCCCCTGAAGAAGGGGATGGACCTAGGGAGCCCTACCTTGTCACGTACTATCCATAAAGTTCCTTGCATGCAGCCAAGAAAAAAAAAAAGATTACCCCTAAGAAACTGTAGAACCATAGAGGAGAGAAGTTGTCCCAAAAGAGGCCATGAAAGACGTGAGATGGGGCTTTTAAGAGGTGATTACACTGTGAGGACTGTGCCACGTGAATGGATCAGTCCATTCTGGGGTAATGGGTGTGGTTCTTACGGCTTCATAAGGAGAGCGAGTGAGCAGGTAGCTGTTTCTTTGTTTGGAGGCTGGGACAGAGCCATGCACAGGAGGATGTAACGTAGGAGGGTTGGACGAAAATGCTGGTTAAAAAACAAAAAGCAGAACAAACCCTTACCTCACTGAGACCCGAGACTGGCAATGCAGTGCTGAATTCCACCATCAGCCATATTTAGAGTGGCTGCTTGTCTGCAGGGCTGGAGGGTGGGCACGCCAGGTCCCTGGGGGGACCTCCTCATCTGCCACCTGTCTCGCTGGCTCTGAGACTCTGTGCTTTATTCTGCTCATGTGGTGGCCCTGGTCTACCTTTGGAGGCCCCCATAAATCCTATGGCAGGGGAGCTCAATGTTTTTTCTTCAATATTCCTTATATGAACTTTGAAAAATCATGCACTTTACTGCATATTATAAAATTAATACCTAAAAATTCTCATCATAAGCTTACTTACAAAGAATGCCATTTCCAGTGTATGGTAAATCTGACAATTTGACTCCCATCGTCATCCCTTTAAAAATCCATAAGATTTGTAGTCAGAAATTTTACCTCATTAATAGTTGTTTTAAACTCATATTTCTATCCTGATTTTCTTACAAAATTGTGTCCTAATGTATTTTTTTGTAGTGCTTGGAAGCTGTAGTGGGTTGAATTGAGTCCGTACGAAAGATTTGTCCAGGTCCTAACCCCTGGTACCTGTGAATGTGACCTTATTTGTAAATAGAGTTTTTGCAGATGTAATCAAGTTAAAGATCTCAAGATGAGATCATACTGCACGGGAGGGCCCTAAGTCCAGTGACCGGTGTTCTTACAAGAGGAAGAAAAAGGAGGTTTGAGAAACAGATGTGCACACTGAGGGAAGCCGGCCACGTGAAGACAGAGGCAGAGACTGGGAGGATGCTGTCACCAACGGAGAGACATCTGGAGCCACCAGAAGCTGGAGGAGTCAGGAAGGAGGCTGCCCCAGATCCTGCAAGGGAGTGCGGCCCTGCCCACACCTTGATTCAGACCTTGGGCCTCCAAAACTTGAAGTAAATAAACTTCTGTTGTTTTAAGCCACAAAGTTTGTGATAATTTGGTATGGCAGCCCTAAGAAACTGATACAGTACCATATGCTGTAATTCAATATACATGGAAATAAAATTCCTTGTGATCATAAGTTTCAAAGTTAAAAAATATATATATTTTGTCTGGATTTACGTGGTAGTACAATTATTAGAGTAAAACAATAAAGATATATTACAAATTTTGATAAATCATTTTCAACACGAAAGGTAGTTTTATTGGAAATTAGTTACTTTTGAAATGGATGGGGCTTTTTTTCTTCAATTAGTTCAGATATCTGTAGCAGAAAAGCACTTACTGCTGGAGCATGGCAAGTTCACCATCCTCTATAACTTTATTTTGGATATCCGTCTCTGTCTCAGTCACTCTCGCTCCATCTCTGCCTCTGTGCTCTGTGACAAACCTTGGTCACGTAAATAAGTACATGCAGATGAAAGCAGTCTTTTTTTTAAAAAAAAAAATAGGCGATTCACTAAATTATTTGCACTACTTCCGTGATGCGTCAAATAAACACATACTGATCTACCATCGAAAAATCATTTTAATGATCTACCAACTGGTAACTCTATAGGTCTACCTTCAAGTTTTTCAAAACAAAAAACTTCGAAGCAGCTGTAAGGCAAAATAATTTGATACCTAACCTGAATAACCTTTTATTTTCTGGTGTCTGTGGCCCATCCACTAAGGACCCCAAGCTTCTCATGGCCTGGCTGCCCAGATTCCCACTACTATGATCTGCTGAATATCTTTTTGTTTACTTTAACTTCACCAGATTCAGTTTCTCTCATTTGCAAATAAGAGCCACGGAGACGTGCTATTCCTCCTCAATAGCATTTCCTCCCAGAGGAAGTGTAAGGAGACAGGGACTCTAAAGATGGGTTTGGAGGATACCGGCTAATGGGAGTGGGGCTGGGAATTCCAGGTAGCAAGCAAAGCATAATGTAAAAGCACAAGTATCTTCAGGGAGCCTCAGATATTCTGGTGCACCTGTCACGTAGCTGGGAGAGTGACTCCAGTTGGCTATGGTTCAGTGAGGGGTGCAAAACTGGCCTTGCAAATCTCCCTTGGGCTGCTCTTCTGGAGAACGCTGACCTGCTCTCCATGGGGAAGGGAAGCTTGGGGACGTCACTCCCAGCCTGACCTAGTTGACAAGAGGACAATGCAGTGCATGACTTGACCAGACCTGCAGTCTTTGCAGAGAACTCAGGTAACAGAGTGGATGCTGCAGTGGGAAGTGGGAGGCAGGCTGCAGGGACTTACTGTCATTTGTGTGACGTGAGGAAGAACAGCCAGGAGGCAGGAGATAGGGGCCGCGTGGGCACAGAGTCTCATTGGACCTGGTTGGTGAAGAAGACGGGAGCCTCCAGAACAACTCTCAAGTCTCGGGCTTGGGAATCTAAAGGAACCAAGACATCGGAGAGGGCAGTCTCCCCGTGTTGGGAGGGTGATGGAAGCCGTCTAGGAGCTAGACTTGGCACCACCTCCAGGACTCCCTCCAGGATGGGACAAAGCTAGCTCAGAAAGACCGTAGGCTTTGCTGGTGGGAGAGGGGTCTGTCCATCCTTGCTCAGGAGCACTGCCCCACACCCAGATCCGTGGCTGCAGGGAGCGACAGTCACCTCGGCCTCCCCACCACAGCAGCACACAAAGGGCACTGGTTAACTTTTGATGAGCTCCCACCTGGGCCATGTGGGTGACTCAGCCATAGCCAGGACAGACAGACAGATGGACACACTTGAAGTTACATCAAGCTCAGCAGGGATCTGACAGAGGAGCCCAGTGTGAACCAGGGCCAGCCCCAGACCAGGGTCGGGGAAGACTCAGCAGCCCCAGAAGGTTGATGGGAGAATTGGCAAGACCGAGAATGGCCGAAGAATGTGCTGGAAAGAGGAACCAGCATGTCGGAAAGCGAGTCTGGGGGCCCGACCACACTGCGAGGGGAGCTGGCAGGAGAGGGGACTGGACCGGCCTGGCATTTGTCACATCTGAGCACCGCACGGCAGTGCAGAAGGGCGGGCAGACCACTGCATAACCCCCGATATATATATATATTCTATTTTCTAAATAAACTGAACTCTCTTTAAGAAATTGTGTCAAGTGATGAAATTCGTAGTTGAAATCATTCAGCAAACCGTGCTAAGAATGTTCGAGGCCTCGGATGAAGTTTTGAGATCATCGGCACAGTCTTCGCTTTGCTCTGGGCCGTCACTCATCGGGGCCCATGTCTGAGCCTTGTCTGGATGTACAAAGCTGCATCGAGTCCTCTCGTGGCCACTGACCTCATCAACCAGTGGCCATCAGGGGACCTGGGGCCTCACTCGAGGGGAATCTTCTGACCTGGACAGCATTGCTCATGCGACCGACGCTTGCTCACATTCTGCCGACCTGACGGTGGTGATTCACCACGGCTTAGCTCTTGCACCTCTGTTCAGAGATGACCAACCAAGTCGATGCAAATTACTCACTGGAATGAAAGGTTTATTGAGTCGGCTTAATTTTTTAATTCCCATTCATGTTCAACCCACAATCTGTCATTTGGCCAACTGTTATGATTCAGTAACTTAAAAGAACTTTTAGTTTAATGTATTTTCCACTTGAAAAAAAAAATCACAAAACACTTGCTTTTTTTGTAAAATTTATTCAGACAACCTAATGGTTTTTCTTTTGGAATTGATACTTCATTTTGCTTTGTTTCAACTGGAATATCATCAGGACTGTGATAGATTCTGCTTTGTTTTGTCTTTTTTTTTTTTTCATGACTGGTAAGGGGATCGCAACCCTTGGCTTAGTGTCACCCGCACCGCGCTTAGCCAGTGAGCGCACCGGCCATCCCTAAATAGGATCTGAACCCGCGGCCAGAGCGACGCTGCACTCCCAGCGCTGCACCCTCCCGAGTGCGCCATGGGGCCGGCCCAAGATTCTGCTTTGTTTTAATGAGTATCTTTATTTTGTTTCATATGTTCAATCACTTTTTAATCACCATTTGTCAGATTAATCTACTAGCTCTAACAACTACAACTTTCTTCAAATAAAGCCAAATCTCTAGAGAAGTTTCGTTTTCTGCTGTTTAATGACTCCCACTTCACAGCAGTATAACAGATGATATTTTGCTGAAATTAAATGCCAGTGTTGGGTTTAATAGTAAATGGAAAGAGTTATGTATTTTATTTTTCTCTGGTTATTATTTCCATTTTAAGCATAATGGATCATCATGGGAATCTTTGTCATTATCATAGATATTACTGTTTTTTTTTGTTTGTTTGTTTTGTTTTTGTCTTTTTCCGTGTCCGGCAACGGATCGCAACCCTCAGTGTTGCCCCCGCACCGGACCGGGGACCGGCAACAGGACCGCAACCCTCGGCGTTGCTCCCGCGCCCCGCTCAGCCAGTGAGCGGGAACCGGTCCGCATGCGGGATCCGAACCCTCAGGCGGGAGTGCCGCCGCGCTTCCCAAGCGGCGCATGCCGGCCCCGCACTTCACAATTTCTGCTGGGGGAAATCTGCAAGGCTCAGTAGAGCCCCAAACTGTCTTTGCAGCACTACTCTGTGCCCAAATAGTTTTCCACTTTTTATTATTTTAATTCCCTTTTTCTACACATAGTATTTAATCGTCTGTGAGGTTTACTGGATATGTGGTTGAAAAAACAAAGTTTATTGGGAAAAGATATAACGTAAGTTAGCTGATTTATAGTTTTTATTGCATTTTTCAGAGATCAAGGAAACTAGCATTGTGGCTCATGATAAATTACACCAACCTAATTTTTTCTGCCTGCTGCAATATTATATGGCTCCAACTAGACAAAACCAAATAAGTTGTGTATGTAAATATTTCTCACTGACACCATGTTTTATGAGCACTGGCAATAAAGTGTGACATATTGGTTCAGATATTTTATGGCATCATGAAATTGTTATTATCTTAAAATCTTGGATTTTACATGTGAAGTAAATTTTAAAAATTATTATGCCAGAGTTGAAGCTTCATTGGTCATGACACAAATTTTACTGTCTTGATGTATATATATTTTCCCCCAAATTGTTTTCTTATTTCAAGCAGATATATAGTTTGCAACAAATTGATTACATAAGTTTAGATTGCAGTGATATACCCACATCAGTATAATTATTTTTAAAGTTCTATTAAACATATTATGTCTGAAAGCAACAAGTTATATTTAACTGGATTTGTTAATATTATTTGATAAGCTTTTTTCCAAATATTTTATAGTTTGTTACTGATTCATAATGTGATTACACATTTTCTCATTGGTGATTACGCATTCTTTGTGTGAATCACGAACTTACTACTGCTTGTTCTGATAAAATTAGTGTTTATCACTTTCGACCTTTGATGATAAAATTTTTGAGTAACTCTTGCATCCAACATTAGGTCACCAACAACAAAAGTAAGCTATTTGCTTTTCTTGAAATTAGCAAGTTGCATCTTTTAATTTCAAGAAAAACAAATAATTTCATTGCGAGGAGTTGCAAGTTATCCAACATTTGAAAATAAAGGGATGGACTTATTTTTACCTCTATTTTCTCCCCAAGTTGTTGAAGACTGTAAAGGGATGACCGCAAGGCATAAACTCACAGGACAGAGAGAACGGCAGAGGAAAGGCAGTCACCACATCTTGGATGCTTGAGAAAAGACAGACAAGGAGTGATGCAGGGATTCAGCATTGCGGTGAAAGTGGAATTCTTGCCCAGGTACAGGGAAGCCCGGGAGGACCCTGCATAGAGCAGAATGCAAGAAAGGCTTGGGGTCATTGGCAGCAGGTATCCCAAAACAAGCAGGTATCTGTTTACTTCCTGCAGAAGGCGATGGAGTCCACTCGGATGCACACATTGCTGAGGAGCGTTAATATAGAAAGGTGACCTGGCCTGCCCACCTTTCCTACCTGACTCCAACAATGTTGCAGCCATG
The DNA here is from genome assembly GCF_000696425.1 of Galeopterus variegatus. Lineage (NCBI taxonomy): Eukaryota > Metazoa > Chordata > Mammalia > Dermoptera > Cynocephalidae > Galeopterus > Galeopterus variegatus. Next base: position 201,303 of record NW_007726675.1, on the reverse strand, counting down.
AGTACACCATCCAGGTGGGAGACCTTCTCCCTTTATCACCTCCTCTGGAGAAACCCACCAGCCCAAGAGAAAAGATTGCTCTCAGTGAAATAGCCCAGCTGACTAATAGTCACCCTTCTGGGAGGCCCACCAGCCTAGCACCTGTCCCTGTCCCCTGCCTCCAACTTGCCAGTGAGTTCTTCAATATCTTGTTCTAAAATCAAATAACCACAAATCAGACATTCGAAGAAAGAAAGCTTCTAACAAAAGAAACAGAGACCAAACTCAAGACTGGAAGAAAAAAAAAAAAAAAGAAAAAAGAGAGAGAAAGAAGAAAAAAGAAAAAATGTAAAAATGAAAATAAAATATTTCTGGGGCCGGCCCGGTGGCGCACTGGATAGTGCGCCGCTTGGGAAGTGCGGCAGCGCTCCCGTCCGAGGGTTCGGATCCCACATACAGACCGGCTCCCGCTCACTGGCTGAGCGAGGCGCGGGAGCAACGCCGAGGCTTGCGATCCCGTTGCCGGTCCCCGGTCCGGTACAGGGGCAACACTGAGGGTTGCGATCCGTTGCCGGACACGGAAAAAAAGACAAAAGACAAAAAATAAAAAATAAAAAATAAAAAAATAAAAAAAATAAAATATTTCCTAAAAACTATAATTTGTTTTCTCAAGGAAATAAAGGAAAATATTGCTCCTAAGAAATAAAATCTGGGAAAAACAAAAAGGAATATTTTTAGAATGAGAACAGATCTTGGAAACTAAAAAGATATAAACCTAGAAATGAAAATTTAAGTGGAGATGATGGAAGAAGAGTAGGGGGTCCCTCCCAGAAGACAAACTTGAAAAGAAAATGAGAAGAAAAACAGGGGAGAAAAATGAAGAACATCAGAAGATTAATCTGGGAGGTTCAACATCTGAACAAAGGAATTCTCTAGTTGAGATCAGAAGAAACAGACAAGAGAAAATGTTCAAATGAATACATTAAAAAATTCCTAGAATAGAAGGACTTGAGTTTGCAGTTTGAAAGAACCCACTGAGTGTTCTGCCAAATGGAAGAAAAAGACCCTCACCAAAGTGCAAATCCTGAAATGTCAAAACACTGAGATCAAGAAACATCCTAAAATCTTACAATGAAAAAAATGGGACCTTGCTAAGGACTGAGAATCTCCTCAGCAGTGACAGTGAAGAAATGCCTTCCCAAGATTGCAGGGAAATGACAACACACTTAGACCTGAGACCCAGAAGGGTGAGCACTCAAGGGGATGCTGGGAAAAAAAGTTCCTGAGGAGCTCACTTTGTAGATATCTTTTCTCAGAAAGCTACTATAGGATGTTCTCCAGCAAAACAAAGGAATAAACCGAGAAAGAGAAGGACATGAGATTGAGATAAAAGGCATGCACCCCCCATGGCCTGGTACCCTAAGGTTACAGGGAGAAGCAGCCTGAGAAGTTGGCCCAGAGGTTGCAGCAGGAAGAGGGTTCCAGAAGAACACTTTCCAAGAAAAAAAAATGCAACTGATAGAATATTTTATGGTTTTTAATGCATTGAGAAGAGATTTATATTTCTGGTGAAGGGTTTTGAAATAAATTTGTCATAGGTACAAATAAATGATAACCTGAAATACCTTACAATGAAATACAAGTTGAAAGTATTGAACACATTTTATTAGAATGGGCAATCATATCCTGGTAAAGTTCATAGTTCAAATACAAAAAATTTATAATCATCAATGAGAAAACATAAAATAACATGATAAGTCAGTTATGTTCTGTTACTTTGCCCCCCATGGATTTGTCACCCCACTTCCCTGGGTGATGGAGCTGCAAAGGATTACTCAAAGCCCATCTCTTCTGAGCAGTGAGAGGCCCCAAAGTGGTTAACTTAGAGCCACAAAGGATTACTCAAAGCCCATCTCTTCTGAGCAGTGAGAGGCCCCAAAGTGGTTAACTTCCCTGGAACCCTCAAGCAAGAGGCATCCCTTCCTTGGGAAATTAACCATGAATTGGGGTTCTCTTGCTGCATTTATTCTCCAGACCAGGAAGTAACAGGAAGAGAACATAGGTGGGGTTATAGTTTAACAATATAGGCTGGTAACTTTCAGTGAAACAAGCCTGATGACATTCCAGTAAGGCAATTAAGTGATCCATTAACAAAAGCTTGCTCTTAGCAAACATTCCCTTCTTACAGCAATTTCTCAGTATCTTTACATATCAATCAGTAACTAGTCTGTCTTGAGCCAGCAACCTTGCTGTGCCACAAATCTGTATCTTACACCAGAGACTTATAGCCTGAGGAAAATTTCCTGTTCTTTGCAAGGTCAATATTTGAAACTACAAGGCTTTGGAAAATCAGGCCCTGTGAAATACATTTGCTTTATGAATCCTCTACAACATTCAGTACAGAATTTGACATATACTCTTGTGGGAAGAAAACCTATTGAAGGATATTGATAATACAAATGAAAAAATTTAGAAAATACCATTAGAAATCTGCAACTTTTTTTTACTATGTAGTTAAGAATAGTTGATCATTTTCAGACATGGCATATTAATAGAACTCTAAAAATAGTTATATTGATAAGGGCATGTCACTACAAACTAAATTTATGGGATCAACTTGTTGCAAAATATATATTTGACTAAAATAAGAAAACAATTTTGGAGAAAATTTATGAATTAAGGCAGTACAATTTTAGTTATTACCAATAATATACATGATTTTATAGATGAGGTACATAGTATTAGCCTGCTCACCCTGCCATAGAAAAATACCATAGACTGGGAAGCTTAAGTGACAGTAATTTATTTTCTCAGTTCTGGAGGCTGGAAGTCTGACATCAAGGTGCGAGCAGGGTTGGTTCCCAGCAAGGGCTCTCTTCCTGGGCTATGGATGGTGGCCTTCTTGCTGTGTCCCCACATGGTAGAGAGAGAGACAGACAGACAGATAGACAGAGACAGATACACAGAGAGTGGATGATCTCTGTTCTCTTCATCTTCTTATAAGGGTACCAATCCCATCACGGGGCCCTGTGACCAAGACCTCATCTAAACCTAATCACCTCCCAAAGGCCATCTCCAAATACCATCCTGCTGGGAGTTAGGGCTCCAGCATATGAATATGGGATTTGGGGAGACACAGTTAAGTCCATAGCATATATCTAGCCTTTTAGAAGAGATAATTCCATTGCTGGGGATGGGGGGGACTGCGTCTTCTGTGAGCAGCTCCTGGGCACCTGTGATGCTGAATGTGCTCATGCCATTTAGCAAGTCTGCTCTCAGATGTGTGCTCCTGTGCACCAGGAGAGGTGACAAGAATGGTCACAGCTGCACTGCCGGTAGACAGAAAAAAGCAGGTAATGTAAATCTCCATCCATAGGAGAATGAATGAACTAGGGTATATGCTTATAACAGAATACTGTACCCAATTACATGAATGCATCTCAAAATGTTAATTTTGTGCTCAAGAAGGCAAGTTGAAAATTGATGTTTTCGATATGATGCCAAGTATACAAAGTGGGGGAAAAAAAAGCAACACAATGTGGTCTATCATTATGCATATATCCATATGCAGTATTTAGATTAACTTCAACTATATTAATAAGTCCAAAAATAATACTGTAATGACTTTGACTGAAGTTTTATAGAACATGTAAGATAAATTTGAAGGGGAGGGAGGGAGGGACATTTATATTCTATTCAGTTTTTCCATTAAGAAATAATGTATGTCTCATCACATAAACCTTTTTTGTACCCCATTCAGTAAAATTTGATAGTTTAATTCCCTAGGCACTCTACATTGCTTTCAGGATCTTAGATAGGCATTTAATGTACTTTTTTTTCTGCTATTATTAATGGAATCTTCTTCCCGTTACAGCTTATATTCTGTGATCGTTGTTATAGGAAAGCTGTTAGTTGTGTATCTCTTAATCTTATATCTGGTTGCTTAATGTATTATAAGAATTTTAAGATGATTCTTGTATATTATTTCATTTTCCTCCCATTGTGATAATTTTATTTTCTCCTTTTACATAATTATATGTCTTGTTTCTGTTTAATTTAGTTTTTAATCTTTTGCATTGGTTGAAACTTCCAGATAAATGTTAAATAATAATATTGACAGCAAGTAATTTTTTGTTTGTTTCTTTTTTTTTTTTTTTTTTTTTTGTCTTTTTTTTTTTTGTCCCGCAAA